>NC_053494.1:32911844-33151844 GCF_905171775.1 Rana temporaria | reverse complement strand
AGGAAAAATTCAGCCCAAGCTTTTTGGTCTGAAATCCGCTCTCCGCTGACGTCACTGCCATCAGTCGGGGCAGCGCGTCATCACGACTTTCAAGTCGGGAAACGCCAGCTGTCCTGATTGATGGCAGTCTCAGCGAGCCGCAAAGACAGCCTCTCTCCACCCCTTCACTGCTCGGCGCTCCAATGAGCATGGAGAAGCAGAGAGGAAAGATGCTGACTGACAGTGAGCAGCTTTCCTCTTGGGGATCTGTGAGAACCGAGCCATCTGCGATGTTTGGTGGCTCGGTTCTCAGTGCAGGGACTGCAGATTGAGCTCTGTCCCCGAGCAAAGTATGAATAAAAAAAAAGAAAATTTAAATTTTTTAACCCATATTTCTCTTTTAATGACAAAGCTGGGAAGGCATAGACAAGCTCTCCTTATGAGTGCCAGTGGACAGGACAACCCTTTAGTGGTGTTAACCCCTGTCACACCAGAAGCAGAGAGCGGGGCAAGAATTATTACCAACAGTGGCAATCAACACATGGGACACATTACTACTGACTGCATGTTATGTCATTGTGCTGCTTTTTCGGTTTTTGCTGCACATCGGCTTTAAACCAGTAGTAAAAAAAAAAAAAAAAAAAAAAAGTTTCCCTGCAGGTTAAAGGGTTGTAAAGCTTTGCGTTTTTTCACCTTAATGCATCAAGGTAAAAAACAAAAAAAACCAACACTTGCATCTTCAGCCCCCGTTTCACTTACCCGAGCCCCGAATCTCTGTGGGCGCGATCCTGCGATGCTTTCCGCCAGCTTGATGCTGCTCTTCATTGGATGATTGATAGCAGCGCAGCCATTGGCTCCCGCTGCTGTCAATCAAATCAATGACGCGGCGCGCCGGGGCCCACACGGGGGGGCCCTTCCCAGAGGGGGGGGATTAGCTCTTGCAGGGAGGAGCCGAGACAGTCGCCATGGGACCTCAGAACAGGAGGATCGGGGCCACTCTGCAAAACAAACTGCACAGTGGAGGCAGGTATAAAGCATTATTATTTTTTTTTATTTTATTTTTTTAACACCACTAACCCATACAGCCCCCTTAATGTCATAGCATACTAGCACAATATGATAGCCTTAAAGGGGTTGTAAAGGATTTTTTTTTTTTTTTTACTGCGGTGGTCAGTAACGTGCTCACCCCCTCCTGGGAACTACATCTGTGTGGCAGGACGCTCTCTACATGTTAGAGACTTCAAGGGAGGTGTGAATTACTGGGCGTGCTGCAATTCATACTGGGAAATGTAGTTCTTACATGAACGAGCACCGCAAACCAGGAAGTGAATGAGAGAACAGAAACTAGAACGCCGGAGGTGATATAGATGAAGGAATTTAATAGGTATTTACTAGTTTTTTAACAGAATCATTACACTATTCTGTCTGTCTACCTTGCAGACATTAATATTAGGCAAAACATTTTTTTCCTTTAGTGACCCTTTAACCTATAAAGCTGATCCCTCCAGCGGCTCGCTGTCACCGTTGACAGGGCTTCCATCTACACCCGGCCTTTCTTCTAGATTTGCTCTGGCCTTCTGAATGGCTGGGCTGTGAGGACGTCCCTCTCGCGCGTGTGCACAGTAGTCACGATCGTGGTACAGTGCTCCAAATGCATTTTGGTGAGGTCACAAATGGCAATATCTCCTAAACGGTGTGCGTTTAGGAGGTATTCACTGTACCCATAAGGTAAGCCTTACCTGTAGTTACAAGTGAAAAAAGCGGACTTTACTACAGCTTTAACGTGCACCGAGATGAGGTTATGAAATCTGCTCAGCAGGGTTCTCCAACAACTTATTATAAACACATTTTATGGGCATTTTCCTCCAGTAAACCTAACATCTTCCCAAGCAGCTTAAACAACTTGTGACCACAATGCATGCTGAAGCATTTAAAAGCAGTCTTGGGCTGCAGCACAGGGTAGTTAGTCAGCCGGGGAGCCATCAGCTACTATTAGAATAGAGGAAGCAGAAGACAGCGCTGGGGTTAGGTACAGGACAGAACAGGGTGCAGCAAGGTCACTTACCGGACAGGAGACTTGAATCTGGAAAAAGGACAGGAAGAGGAAGAAAAAGGCAGAGAGAAGACAAGAGAATAAGAAACAGAAGTTATTTTATTGGTGAACAGGGATAACATTTTAATCCATTAAAACCCATCATTTGTTGGCAATAGTTCTAGATGAAAACTCGAATCAATAGGCAAGAACGACATAAAAATTATTGGTTGGCTATACAATATACTTTAAAGTTGCTACATCATAGCTCAGCTAGACATACCTGATCACCCAGTCCTTATGTATGTAGGAAATGAGACTTCAAAAAGCAGCAAGTGGAGGTTTACCCAAAAACTCAATTTTTAACATTAGATTGAGGCTCATTTTGTGAAGGGGAATCTGGTGGTTTTTTTTTAAATCGAAGCCATACTTACCGTTTTAGAGAACGATGTTCTCCGCCGCTTCTGGGTATGGGCTGCGGGACTGGGCGTTCCTATTTGATTGACAGGCTTCCGACGGTCGCATACAGCGCGTCACGATTTTCGGAAAGTAGATGAACGTCGGTGCGCAGGCGCCGTATAGAGTCGCACCGATGTTCGGCTTCTTTCGGCTACTCGTGACGCGATGTATACGACCATCGGAAGCCTGTCAATCAAATAGGAACGCCCAGTCCCGAAGACCATACCCGGAAGCGGCGGAGAACATCGCTCTCTAAAACGGTAAGTACTGCTTCGATTTAAAAAAAAAAAAAACACCCGATTCTGCTTCCCAAAATGAGCTTCAATCCAATGTAAAAAAAAAAAAAAAATTCGGGTGAACTCCCGCTTTAAGTCGCGGTTCACACTAGTGTGACTTGTCACGCGACTTGCAACAAAGTCGCATGAATCCATTTATTTCAATGGCGCCTGTTTCGATCTATGGGACTCAAGTCTCAGAGTCTTCAAAAAAAGGTTCCTGCACTACTTTGATGTGACTTAAAGGGGTTGTAAAGGTAAAAAAAAAAAAAAAAAAAAAAAAAAAAAAAATACATCATTCCCTAAATAGCTTCCTTTACCTTAGTGCAGTCCTCCTTCACTTATGCTTTAAAATGTCCTTATTTCTTCTGAGAAATCCTCACTTCCTGTTCTTCTGTCTAACTACACACCTTAATGCGAGGCTTTCTCCCTGGTGTGGAGAAAGCCTCTTGAGAGGGGGGAGGGGGTGAGCAGGAGTGTCAGGACGCCCACTAACACACAGCTCCTTTCTCTATCTGCAAAGTAGAGAGTGTCCCGACACTCCTGCTTGCCCCCTCAGGAGGCTTTCTCCACACCAGGGAGAAAGCCACGCATTACTGTGTGGAGTTACAGACAGAAGAACAGGAAGTGAGGATTTCTCAGAAGAAATAAGGACATTTAAAAGCAACAATGGAAGGATGTGGTAAGTGAAAGAGGACTGCACTAAGGTAAAGGAAGACATTTAGGGATTTTTTTTTTTTTTTACCTTTACAACCCCTTTAAGAATCCCATAAACATTGCATGAAAGTCGCCCAACAATAGGGTTGCACCATTGTGAACGGAGCCTCAGTTAGCTGAGATCCTGGAGTACTTACGAGACGGTGGCTATTACCTTATCCTATAACTACTCCGTAAGTGTCCATCTGCAAGGTACACTCACTTCTCTGCCAGCAGGCCTTCAAACTGTTTTTCCAAGAGAAGAGGACTAGATATGAGGAAAAATCCAAGTGCCACAGGTAAGATTTACAGAACGGTTAGGCAATTTATTTTCGTAGGCAAGTTGTCCTTTAAAGGTTTTCACCCTCCCCTTCAGTGAATTCCAGGTAGTAATACATTTCCCTTAAAGGGTCACTAAAGGATTTTTTTTTTTTAGCTAAATAGCTTCCTTTACCTTACTGCAGTCCTGGTTTCATGTCCTCATTGTTCGTTTTTGCTTTGATGTTGCTGTAATTCTGCTCTGTTCTGGACACTTCCTGGTTGTCTGTTTCCTGATCACCACAGTACTGGGAGATTTCTCACTGTGGTGACTAATCAAGGAGGTGTGATTACCGTTTGTAAAACGAAACTGGATTGGTGCTGAGGGGTTTTAGACAAAGTATCGCTGCTCTCTATTGACTCTGTCTCTGTACATCAGAGAACCAGGAAACAACAGCAAAAATTAAACTAAACTGTAGGTACATTATATGATTTTTTTAAAAGGAATCAGTTAACTATTAGGTCTCTATACCCTGTAAACAGTCATTTCAGCAAAAGATAATTTTTCCTTTAGTGACCCTTTAATCCCTACGCCTGGGATCTTCAATGCTCAGCCCTTAATGACACAATGCAGCTTAGCCCATTCATTTCTATGGCTGATTTGTTCTCATGGCAGTCGCCAGCCATCCACAGGAGCAGGAGCAAGTCAAAATAACCAACGGGTCGAGTGGCACATGGGCACAGGAGTAGCAAAATGTGTCCGGGCTGCAGTGCCGATCCTGACCTCCCTGGGGCCCTAAGCAAAATGACATGTCACATTAAAAAGTTGAGAAGCGGCGGGCTGCCGACAGTGACATGTCACATTAAGGTTGAGAAGCGGGGGGGGGGGGGGGGGGCGCTGCCGACAGTGACATGTCACATTTAAGATTAAAGTTGAGAAGTGGGGGAGGGGGGGTGTTTTCCGCTGTCGGAAATAACATCTTACATTAGCTGGGGGTGCTGACTTCTTACCTCTTCTCCAATGCAGCCAGCGAGGTTGAGAAGCGGGGTGAGGGGCCGAAAATTACTTCTCGCCAGGTGGGGCATCTAGTAATTTGGGGGGCCCTTTGCAGCTTTGCGGGGCCCTAAGCGGCTTGCTTAGTGAGCCTATAGGGCGGATCGGCCCTGCCGGGCTGCACATTGAGGCTCTCTAGAGTGGTGAGGATGGTAATTATTTTACCATCTAGACAAGGGATAAACACTGAGGGACAACTAAATGGTTAACCTACATGAAGTCCCCCAGTTCTGGCAGTATCCTTATGTATGACATACTGTTTGGGTCACACACAGGGCATTACTGTTAACACTGGTCTACAAATTTTGGTAAATTTTCAACCTCAGATAATTTGCCAATTCTTACATATTTTGATTAGATGAATAAAAAATAAAAATAAAAACCCAGGTGATCAAGGTGCTGGTTGGCTAAAGTTTTCAAGATATTTCACAATAAAGATTTATACACAGGCGTATATATTTGACTACAAGGGAGGAAGGTGTCTGAAGATCACGATGCCTCGTAACTTTGACAAACTACAGTAGAACAATGGACAATGGTACCCACATGTAAGTGAAGTGTATACATTTATCTTCACTTTGAGACTATAAAGTTCATTGTCAAAAATAAATAAAATAGTCCATGCCTTTCGCAGTCCCAATAGTGTGGAGGGAGCATGAAAAGGTTACATGAAAAACTAATTAATGCAAAGTTGGGTTATCAATAATAAGATAAAATTCATAATGATTGGTGTGGCACCATTCTCCCTCCACCGCTTACCGGAGCCAGTCGGTAGATGGCCCCAACCGTCTCCATACCATAGCATTTTTTTTTTTATTACATTGAAGTCTAAATATGTGATTTGAGGTATTTTTGACCCCAGATCTCATATTTAAGTGACATTTTGTTCCTTTTTTTTTTATTACTAGGAGAATAAGAGAGGGAGGAAGAATAGAGAGTAACTAAAATCCCATGAGATCTATTTTGTGCATCCAAAAACGAAATCTTTGGCTGGAGGATTTTTTTATTTTTATTTTTCCCCCAAAAAATAAATAAAAAGGTACGTACCATAATGTTACCTGCTCTAGAGTGCTTACCTCTTCTGCTTTACGGTGATGCCTTTCTGCTGCAGAGCTTTCTCATTGGCTATCTGAAGTAACTGTATCTCTTTACGGGAGAAAAGTCGGATAGCAAAGGCTTTCTCCAGGAGTTTTTCTGGAGACACAGATTTGCCGATGTCTCTCACAAATTCCTGGATGTCTCTTTTTACATTATTTGACTCCATAGGCTGTCCACCTCTTACTTTATGAAAGAATTTCAGGAGAGCCAATGCTAACCTGAAGAGAACTTTGTAACCTTCCACTAAAAACACATCAAACACCCTTGTGACGTAGTTAAAGGGCAATTCTCCAAAAAGCCACCTTTGCCAGTCTGAGTATACCTCCATGACATCTTCAGATACTGCTACCATGAGCTTGTGAGGTCCCTGGCAGTATTTGCCTGCCAGATCCCCGAACGTCATGCATGAAGACTCAAATGCTAAAAAGGTTTGGTCGACAAGCCGCCTGTTGGGGTCATTGCAGGCCAATATTCGAGAGACGCTTTCAAAGCATTCTGCCTCGTCCTGGCTGTAGTGTAGAAGAAGAGCCACAATGGAAGGGAGAGCAGGACAAAAGGAGATATCTGGAAATTGATTTGAGATACACATTATGACTTTCCTGACTGCTCCAACCCCTTCGGAGTTAAGACAGTAGGTGGGAACCTGACGGTCGTCAACAAATTCAGGTAGCGGTAACGAAGTCGAATTTCTCTTGCCCACTATTTTTCCCACAATGTCTCGATACACACTGGCGTCCGGTGTCACAGTGCGGCAAGGGATGTCTTTGATAAGTTTTTGATAAACCTTTGCCCGTAGAGAATGGTTCTTGGCCCAATACCCCTGACGAGACAGCTGTTTGAGTTCCTGTAAATCGTTACAGTTTAGTACTTTGGGGCTCTGTTCCTGGCCCCCACTCTCCATCTTATCCCAGTCCACAAAACGCCCATATTCGGTGTCATCCATAGTTGATCTTTACCAGGAAAAACAGTCTTCAGACACAGCTCTCAGTTCATAGCTTCCTGAAAACAAAGAACATATTAAGGAACAAACCTCTACTATGCCAACATTTCAATGTGTTCCCCAGTTTTTGCTAATGCCCCCCCAAAAACCACCAAGTAAATGGACAAATTAAACATTTGGGGCCAGATTCACAGAAGAGATACAACGGCGTATCTCCTGATACGCCGTCGTATCTCCGAGTTTCGTTGGTCGTATCTATGCGACTGATTCATAGAATCAGGTTACGCATAGATAGCCCTAAGATCCGACAGGTGTAACTTGTGTTACACCGTCGGATCTTAGGCTGCAATTCTAGGCCGGCCGCTAGGTGGCGAGGCCATTGCGGTCTGCGTAGAATATGCAAATGACTAGTTACGGCGATTCACGAACGTCCGCGATGCCCGTCGATCTAAATTTACGTTGTTTCCATAGCGATACACGTCGTAAAGATAAAGCTAAGCCCTAGGTGGTCTAGCCAATGTTAAGTATGGCCGTCGTTCCTGCGTCGAAATTTAAAATGTCACGTCGTTTGCGCAAGTCGTCCGTGAATGGCGCTGGACGCCATTTACGTTAACGTCAAACCAATGACGTCCTTGCGACGTCATTTAGCGCAATGCACGTCGGGTAATTTGACGGACAGAGCATGCGCAGTACGCTCGGCGCGGGAACGCGCCTAATTTAAATGGTGCCCGCCCCATTTGAATTAGGCGGGCTTGCGCCAAGCGGATTTACGTTACACCGCCGCAAGTTTACAAAATTTGACGCTGTCCCGACGTCCATACTTAACATTGAGTACACCTCATAGAGGCAGGGGTAACGTTACGCCGAAAAAAGCCTTACATAAAACGACGTAAAGAAAAGCGCCGGGCGGACGTACGTTTGAGAATCGGCGTATCTAGCTAATTTGCATACTCTACGCGGAAATCAACGGAAGCGCCACCTAGCGGCCAGCGTAAATATGCACCTAAGATCCGACGGCGTACTAAGACGTACGTCAGTCGGATCTAGCCCCCATACAGGCATATCTTGTTTTGTGGATACAAAACAAAGATACGACGGCGCATCGTACAACTTACGCGGCGTATCAATAGATACGCTGGCGTAAGTTCTTTGTGGATCTGGCCCAAAAAGTACGACATTATTGCTCAACCTAGTCTAAAGCCTCATACACACGATCGGACTTCCATCTGACTTTTCTGTGGATTTTTGTCCGAAGGGGCGTTGGCCGTGAACTTGGTCTGCATACACACAGCAGAACATTTTCAGCCAACGTTCACCAAATCACGTGTTTTTTCAGCTCTTTACCGCCACCCTTTGGGCAACTTGTTATTGTTGGCTGATGTTTAGCATTGGTTCTGAGCATGCGTGTTTGTACTTTGGACTTTAGTCTGATGGACTTGTGTACAAACTATTGGACTATCCTCTATCGGCATTTGTTGTCGAAAACTTTGAGAGCGTGCACAGCGAACATTTGTCCGTTGAAAAACCAACAATTGTCCGATAAAAAAAAAGTCCGTCGGACCGTTGTTGTCGAAAAGTCTGATTGTGTGTATGGGCCTTTACACCTACAAGTTCTAGAATGCTAATGAAACCACACAGGTCACAAAATGTAATGCAGAAATGCCAAAATACTTCAGTTTTTGCATTCAAAAAAACTTGTGTTACACCGTCGGATCTTAGGCTGCAATTCTAGGCCGGCCGCTAGGTGGCGAAGCCATTGCGGTCTGCGTAGAATATGCAAATGACTAGTTACGGCGATTCACGAACGTCCGCGATGCCCGTCGATCTAAATTTACGTAGTTTCCGTAGCGATAGGCGTCGTAAAGATAAAGCTAAGCCCTAGGTGGTCTAGCCAATGTTAAGTATGGCCGTCGTTCCCGCGTCAAAATTTTAAATGTCACGTTGTTTGCGCAAGTCGTCCGTGAATGGCGCTGGACGCCATTTACGTTAACGTCAAACCAATGACGTCCTTGCGACGTCATTTAGCGCAATGCACGTCATGTAATTTGCCGGATGGAGCATGCGCAGTATGCTCGGCGCGGGAACGCGCCTAATTTAAATGGTGCCCGCCCCATTTGAATTAGGCGGGCTTGCGCCGAGTGGATTTACGTTCCTCCGCCGCAAGTTTACAGGTAAGTGCTTTGTGAATCAGGCACTTACGCTGTAAACCAGCGGCGGTGTAACGTAAATGGGATACGTTACGCCGCCGCTGCGTAACGTAAATCTACCTGAATCTGGCCCTTGTTGTCCTAGGAGAAACTAAACTTGGGTGGCTAGAAATCAACCTCACCAGCCACAAAAGGTTATCCTTGTGCTGTCAAACAGGGTTGTTAGCAAAAATAGGGGACGTACCCCCAAAAGTACCAGGGGGCAGCTACTAAGTTATGAAAAAATAAAGAAAAAACAGACATTACAAAAAAAAAAAAAAAAAAAACATATTAGGAAGTCTATCTGGATAAACAATTACGAAAAAGCTGGTCTTGACAGGAAAGTCATTTTGCATTACGCATTAGCCTGTAATACAAGAGGCCTGTTCTGTTGAGTCCACTGAATGTTTGTACAAACCCACTCTCCTGTTTACAGGGCTTTACACAGGCAGCATCCCATAAAGTCAGCAGTAGTGGAGATATCATCGGCTGTGACCCAGATAACTTGAAACCCAAGTTAAAACATTAAACAGGCATGTGCAAACTATACGGAGTGCCAGAGGAAAGATGGTCCAGCCAAAACACCCTATTCCTAACATACAGAGGCCTGTTAATAATATTAAGCAAAATGCTAGCCAGGCCACCAGCATGTGCAAATAAAGCTGATATTATGATTCCAGCGGGCCCCAAATATTGCTGATGTTAAAGAAAGAAGCTTCATGCTGCATCCACAATCCAGGGATCACTCTACACCAGATGACCTAGACACAAAAAGTACGACATTATTGCTCAACCTAGTCTAAAGCCTCACACACGATCGGACATCCATCTGACTTTTCTGTGGATTTTTGTCCGAAGGGGCATTGGCCGTGAACTTGTTCCGCATACACACAGGAGAACATTTTCAGCCAACTTTCACCAAATCATATGTTTTTTTCAGCTCTTTACCGCCACCCGTTGGGCAACTTAAACTTAAACTTGAATGTAAAGCTTGACATTATTCACTGCAAGCCAGTCTTTAGCGAACCTTGCACAGTTCAAATTTTGTCTGGTTCCTGATGAACAGGCCAAAAATTCACTTGGCCTGGTCACAGGGGCAGACTGAGCCAGGGGGCAGAGTGGAAATTTCCTGCTGGGCTGATCCGATGCCCCCAGAAAAGGCTGCTTCAGCAGTAGCTCCACTTTACTTATAGTGACCCGGCCGGCTAAGACCAGTTTGTTCCACCGCTGGCCTCTATTGTCTGCACTGGTTGCTTCGATCACCCGTCATCTAGCTAGGGAAGCCATCAGAAATGGTGGGACCCCTTACACAGCTTTAGGCCTGGGCCCGACTGCCAACATTCCCCAGGACGCACCCACTGTCTGTCCCATCGAATGCACCCACTGACCATCCCACATCCTCCTGCAATCCCATCTCCTCCATCCCAAGTCCTCCTTCAGGCAAATGTCCTACTCCTCCAGTCCCATCTCCTCCTCCCACAGAAGTGGGCCAGGAAGGAAGCAGGGGGGGCAGTGGGTTAGAAGGGGGGGGGAAGTGGAAAAGAGGGAGCTGCTGAATGAAAGGAGGCAGGGCGACAGGAGGGGGCAGAAGAGTGTCACACACACACACAGCTAGGGAAGCACCAGTCCTCCCAGCTCTCACCTGTCCAGCAGTGCCAGGAGGGGTATCTGAGCTGGAATCGCATCCCCACCAGGATCTCCAGTGGCAGCTACAAGAAAGGAGGGGTCTTCTCCAACCCTGATGACCTTCATGGGGCCCTCCACTGGCACCAACTTGCCTCACCCACCCCACACAGCACCGCACACACTGGTACCTGACCAGAGCCTGCATGCACAAAGATTAGCACATCAGCGTTTTATCATTTCAATGCCAGAATAAATGAAAATTCTGGCTAAAGAAATAAATGTACAAACACTGAACCGGTTCAATAAAAAACAAACAAAAAAAATGCACCGTTTAAAATAAACCAATGTGCATGAGGTCTTCGTATACAAACTCTGCTTCCTAATACTTTGTTAGCATAGGAGCCCAGCCCAACACAGGTTAGTCAAGTCTGCCAGCATTTTAACATACTGGCTTCTCCATATTGTAACTATTAAATATAGACAATTTGTCAAATTAACAATGGTTGAGATAAGATTATGTACATATGAAGTTTAGGAGTGTGTATGGAAATGTTTGACCATTCTTTCAGAAATGCATTTGTGAGGTCAGGCATTGATGTTGGAGGAGAAGTCCCAGCTCTCAGTCTCTGCTCCAATTCATCCCAAAGGTGTTCTATCAGGTTGAGGTCAGGACTCCGTGCAGGCCAGTTAAGTTCCTCCATTCCAAACTCGCTCATCCATGTCTTTATGGACCTAGTTTGTGCACTGGTCCAAATCATTTTGTTTGGAGGCGATTATGTGTGGTGTTGTTTTTCAGGGGTTGGGCTTGGCCCCTTTGTTTCAGTGGACAGTAGATCTGTTTTCATCAGATCCGATATGGACGGATGGGGACGTATCGCCATCCGTCTGATTTTGGCGGATCGGATTTCAGCAGACATGTCTCCGCTGACATCCAACGCTCCATAGGCATGCATGGAGATGCCGGTCAGGTCCACCGTCAGAACTGACAGGCGGACCTGAACAGTCCGACCGGGTGAAAGGGGGGCCTTAAAAAGTGTTGGTTAACCCCCCACCAAAAAAAATATATAAATCTAGAATTATATATTTTGATTTTTTTATATTCAGTTCTTGGTCCCTTAACCACTTAAAACCCGGACCATTTAGCCGGTCAAAGACAAGGCCACTTTTTGCTATTCGGCACTGTCGCTTTAACTGACAATTGCGCGGTCGTGCAACGCAACATTTGAGCAGTGCCCGCATATGAAAACTGTTCAAACCACACGTGAGGCGTGGCCACGATCGGTAGAGTGAGAACATCCATTCTAGCCCTAGACTTCCTCTGTAACTCAAAACATGCAATCTGTAGAATTTTTTAAATTTTAAAGAGTAAAATTTTGTTGCCATTCCATGAGCGGGGACAAATTTGAAGCGTGACATGTTGGGTATCAATTTACTTGGCGTAACATTATCTTTTACAATATAAAAAAAAATTAAAAATAAATATTGGGTCAATTTTACTGTTATTTTTTTAATAAACAGTGTATTTTTTTCCCCAAAAACTTGCAAAAATCACTGCGCAAATACTGTGACACAAATTATTGCAACGACCGCCATTTTATTCTCTAGGGTGTTAGAAAAAGTATAAGGGTTGGAGGTTCCAAGTAATTTTTTTAAAACGTTTTTAAACTTGTAAACAAATCTCAGAAAGAGGCTCGGTCCTTAAGTGGTGAAAAACCTACATCGGCGACTGCCAGCCCCTCCATTAGAGCCTGGCATATCAGACTATGCAAGTAATTTCCAGGCCAGTCACTTGACAGGGCTTCTGCGGGAGACCATGTGATCTCCCTGGCTGACGTCAGGGGGGCGATCTCGGCCCCTCCCGCAGAAGCCCTGTCTGAGCTGTAAAGTGGCCGCAAGTCACGTGACCATCCTGAAGACAGCTCTAAACAGGTATTTACAATGCTCCTTTTTAGAAATGACTTACATAGTGTTGTATACCAAGCTCCAATAGAGGGGAAAGAGAAAAAGAGAAAGAAAAAAAAAAAAGAAGAGAAAGAGAAAGAAAAAAAAAGAAGAGAAAGAAAGAAAAGAAAAAAGAAGAGAAAGAGAAAGAAAAAAAAGAAGAGAAAGAGAAAGAAAAAAAAAAGAAGAGAAAGAAAGAAAAGAAAAAAGAAGAGAAAGAGAAAAAAAAAAAAAAGACACACACACACACACACACACACACACACACACACACACACACACACACACACACACATTAAAAGGTGTCGGCATACCAAGACATTTTGGACATTTGGCAGTCCCATCTCTAAATGTTGGGAGGTGTGATCATATCCTGGCAATAATGAACTGGCTCCCTCTTGCTCAGCGGTCACAGGAGGCAGGGGGAGGGGTGACCAGGCACGATGCAGATCCATTACAGAATCATTGCACCACTCGATGAAACCCTGTAATGTGATTAAACACAGTTCGATCTTCCCACAAATAGCTGCTGGCTTTAGAAGTCGCTATATATTGCTGCAGCCTGCTAGTGAGGACAAACGCTGATCGGAAAAATCAATGTTAGCAATGGTCAGGCACCTGCTCCTCTGTGGCTGGGTGCTAAAAGACAAATGCTCCCTTTTTGTTATACAAAAATTGTTAAACTGGGAAAATATCACCGATTGGAAGGGGGAATATACAAGTGGCTGAGCACAGTATTTATGGACAAGTCTTTAGCCATTGAAAAACGCTTCTTCAAAAGCCCACATACACACGCATACATATACTGACAGTCACGGCTCTCTGCTCAGAGCAGAGGGGGAAACAGTGAGTGATCAGTGGGGTTTGATCGCTCAGTTCTCACTGCATAGTCGGCAGGGGACAGATGCAACATTGGATTGATGCTCCCATCCACTTAGGCCCCATGCACAGGAGAAGCAAATGCAAACACATGTAAACTCAAAAACCGGCGTTTAAAACGCCCGTTTTTGCTAGGAATTTCGCTGCGTTTTACCGTGTTTGCAGCTATCAGCGTTCATAACAAAGACATTGTAGACCAGGGATATGCAATTAGCGGACCTCCAGCTGTTGCAAAACTACAAGTCCCATCATGCTTCTGCCTCTGAGTGTTATGCTTGTGGCTGTCAAGAGTCTTGCTATGCCTCATGGGATTTGTAGTTCTGCAACATCTGGAGGTCCGCTAATTGCATATCCCTGTTGTAGACCCTCCCAAAGCTTTGAAACGCAAAAACGTTTGCGTCTGAACCCAAAATTTTGCGTCTGAAAAAACGAGCCTAAACCCAACTGCTTTAAAACGCAAAAAAACGTGAATGTGTGCATGGACACATAGGATAACATTAAATGTGTTCAGGGGTAGTTGAAAAAAAAATGCCCAAATGCCTCTGAACTCGAGTTTACCAGCGTCTCGTGTGCATGGGGCCTCAGGCAAGTATAAAAAGCCTCTAAACTCAACTGCCTAGAAATGACCCTGTGTACATGTACTGATAAGATAACAGAGGAGAGTTCAGGGGCAGTTGAAAAAAAAAAAAACACCCAACTGCTCCTAAAACATCCGTTTACCAGCAGCAGTGTACATGAGGCTTAACAGTTGGAGATGTTCTTTATCACACAGAAAATCAAG
The DNA here is from genome assembly GCF_905171775.1 of Rana temporaria. Taxonomy (NCBI): domain Eukaryota; kingdom Metazoa; phylum Chordata; class Amphibia; order Anura; family Ranidae; genus Rana; species Rana temporaria. Next base: position 33,137,640 of record NC_053494.1, on the reverse strand, counting down.
GCAGCATTCTTCTTTTCTTGCGCTAGAACCGTAATTAATAGCGCTATTTTTACCGCAAAAATGCAGGAAAACGCACCAGTGTGAAAGGGCCCTTATAGAAGTAAATTTGGAGAACTGGTTTTTGACTCTGATATGAGACAAAGAAACCATCAATGAAGTGCCCACTTTGCTAAAGTATTAGCTTATACAGATAGAAATACAAACATGATAGCTGGTTTGTGTCTCTTGGGGGCTCACGTGCCCTCCGGGGTGGGTCACCTCTTTTTCCTGGTCTCCGGTTTCTTTTTGACGGTCCCCTTTTTTGGTAAGATATACGTTGATGAAGGATGGGCGTTTCACAACAGATGTCTTTGTATTTATACAGATTATGACCATATGTATTCACAAAATGTACCCGATTAATATGCATCTGTCTTTTCTACCTTTGTAGTTACATGACAATTTTTCCTGCATACGATGGGATCATAGAAAGCACCTGAAGAAGCGGCCAATATAAACCCGCGAAACATGTAGAGCAACCAATATATGGATCCATAAATATTGGGACATCGACACAATTCTAATTTTTTTGGGTCTTTACACCACCACAATGGATTTGAAATGAACAAGATGTGCTTTAACTTCAGACTTTCAGCTTTAATTTGAAGGTATTGAACGGTGTAGGAATTACAACAGTTTGTATATGTGCCTCCCACTTTTTAAAGGGACCAAAAGTAATGGGACAATTGGCTGCTCAGCTGTTCTATGGCTATGTGTGTTTTATTCCCCAATTATCCCCATTTACAAGGAGCAGATAAAAGGTCCAGAGTTAATTTCAAGTGTGCCATTTGCATTTGGAATCTGTTGCCGTCAACTCTCAATATGAGATCCAAAGAGACGTCACTATTATGATTCCTGACTGTTACTATTGCTGCTTTTTTTTGTACTGTGCCTTGTACCATTTATGCCTTAAGACCAACCTTGTTGTTAAAAAAAAAAAAAAAAAAAAAAAAGAGAAGAAGAAGAAGAAGAGCCATCAGTGAAGCAAGCCATCATTAGGCTGAAAAAAAACACAAAATAAACACATTAGAGAGATAGCAAAAACATTAGGTGTGGCCAAATCAACTGTTTGGAACATCCTTAAAAAGAACGCACCGGTGAGCTCAGCAACACCAAAAGACACGGAAGATCACTGTGGTGGATGACCGAAGAATTCTTTCCCTGGTGAAGAAAACACCCTTCACAACAGTTGGCCAGATCAAGAACACTCTCCAGGATGAAGGTGTAAGGCCCCGTACACACGACCGGTTTTCTCGGCAGAATTCAGCAAGAAACTCGATGGGAGACGTATTCTGCCGAGAAAACCGGTCGCGTGTACACTTTTCGCAGAGAAACCCGTCGGGAAACTCGTTGAGCCAAAAAGAGAGCATGTTCTCTATTTCCTCGTTGGGCAATGGGAACATTTGGCTCGACGAGTTTTCTGACAGCTGAACAAGGAACTCGATGAGCAAAACGATGCGTTTTGCCCGTTGAGTTTCTCAGTCGTGTGTACGGGGCCTATGTGTGTCAAAGTCAACAATCAAGAGAAGACTTCACCAGAGTGAATACAGGGGGGTCCACCACAAGATGTAAACCATTGGTGAGCCTCAAAAACAGGAAGGCCAGATTAGAGTTTGCCAAACATCTAAAAAAAGCCTTCAGTTCTAATGGACAGATAAGACCAAGATCAACTTGTACCAGAGTGATGGAAAGAGAAGAGTATGGAGAAGGAAAGCATCCAAAGCATACCACCTCATCAGTGAAGCATGGTGGTGGTAGTGTCATAGCGTGGGCATGTATGGCTGCCAAGGGAACTGGGTCTCTTGTATTTATTGATGATGTGACTGCTCACAAAAGCAGCAGGATGAATTCTGAAGCGTTTCGGGCAATATTATTATCTGCCTATATTCAGCCAAATGCTTCAGAACTCATTGGACGGCGCTTCACATGCAGATGGACAATGACTGAAGCATACTGTGAAAGCAACCAAAGAGTTTAAGGGAAAGAAGTGGAAGGTTATGCAATGGCCAAGTCATGAGGGGTGCCAATGATTGTGCTGCACCGAGATCCTGACCTGGACGGTAGACCCGGTCACCAGCGTGGGTCTGAGATGGCTGGCGTGCTGCTGAAGGAGGAAGAGGAGGAGGGGAGGCATGGCGGTGGAAAGGGTAACAAGCCGCTCTCCACAAGTCAGCTCTGGGCCGGCTGGCGTGCTTGTGAGTGAAGAGAAGCCGCTCTACCTGTATGGGCTGTAAGCAGGAGTGTGGTTGTCCCAAGGTGCAGGGTGAAAATGGCCAAGCTGCAATGGACCAGAACTGGGAGAAGGGGACCGAAGCCAGGGAGGGATTGTTCGGATGCAGGGCCAGATTCCAGACAAGGCCAGGCCTCGGGGCGGCAGTGGGTGCAGGGGCGGCACTGCAGCTGAGAGGAGAGGACACTTTCACCCCCCCCCCTGTCATGTCACGGATGGTGAGAGGAGAGAAAACAGAGGGAAGAGGAGGTGAGATGGTTTTCAATGTAATTTTTGGCAGCAGCACCCCCCCAATGATTAATGTAATTTTTGGCAGCAACTCCCCCCCCCCCAGTTCTCAATGTCATTTTCGGCAGCAGCATCCCCCCTGCTTCCCAGTGTCCTGCAGTATCCCCCGGCGGATAATGTCCCCCCTGTACTGCGCAAGCGGGGGCGGCATTGAAAGACCCGGCCTTGGGGCGGCAAAGGGAGTAAATCCGGGCCTGTTCGGATGGCATGCAGCACTGTCCACGATGATGGCGGCTGGAAGGACTCGGGAACCAGAATGGAGCGCAGGTTACGTCGTTACCATGAATTCGCATTTCACACGCATGTGCTTTGTCAAAGTCCAGCCCACACCTTGTGCCATTTCATAAACAGGAGGAGGCCTTAAAACAATATTGCATGGAGCAAACCCCACCCCCTCACTCATATCTCCTCTTCTTGTGTCCCATGGGCACTCTTAACTCCGCTTTTGATAGTGCCCCCATAGCAAGACGTGTTATGGGGCACCTGTGCGGGCTCGCTCCTGTGTAAAGACCTTCAGTGTGCAACTTTTTTTTTTTTTTTAACATAAAAACTCCATTTACATGATTTAAAACCTAAAAAAAAATAAAAAAAATAAATAAATAAAATTGCATCTTATCGGTTTGTCTACTTCTAGCAGATAGAGTAGGTACAACCTAGGCCAGTGATGGAGAACCCTGGCACCCCAGATGTTTTGGAACTACATTGCACTCTGCAGTGTAGTGGAGCATCATGGGAAATGTAGTTCCAAAACATCTGGGGTGCCAGGGTCCGCCATCACTGACCTAGGCTACAAGTATGGGGAATCAGTACAAGACCTTGCACAACTTGTTTACTGCTCTAGGGCTATAAACATGTCATTGCACAGATTAAGCTCCAAAGTTCTGATTCTGTAAAATTGAATTTGACTTCTGCGAGTCACTCATTAATGGAAGACATGTGAATTCCATTATAAGAAAGCCAAGCCTGCACAAATAAGGACATCAAACGCTACAAAACATAAGCAATGTGCAATTCCAGTTGTTCGAAAATCAATATTGGTTGTGTTTGGAATTGTCATTTACCGATAGGTACTAGCCAATTGAATCTCCTGCCACCTTCTCACACCTCGGAACTAATGATGGTAATATTTAGTGCAGTGTTTTGTGTCTCTGCCCCTCCCACAAGTTTGGGAAGTTAGGATTCTTACAGCTGGCCATGGAGAGTCCAGATGTACAATTCAACATGTAGGACCATTTTCACACCACAGGAAGGCAGTATGGGTGAGTTTCTGCATACGTCTTTACTGCATTCTCCAACCCCCTTTTATTTCCAATTTCTCGAGACCCAAAAATGCCAGGACAGTACAAATCCCCCCAAATAACCCCTGGTTGGAAAGTAGACAGTCCAAGGTATTTAGTAAGAGGCATGGTGAGTTTTTAAAAGTTTTCATTTTTGTTGTCACAATTATTTGAAAGATTAAAAAAAAAAAGTCACTATTTTACACATACTATGACCAGTGCAGTACAGCATGCCATCATTGTGTGGCAGTGATCAGGGATACTGACTGGTGACAGTATGAAAAAACAAAAAACGGGACATTCTTCTTTTCTCTTATGTCGCGTACACGAGATCATTTTTCGGGTTTTTAATGTCATTAAAGCGGAGCTCCACCCTAAAGTGGAACTCCCGCTGATCGGAACCCTCCCCCCTCCGGTGTCACATTTGACACCTTTCAGGGGGAGGGGGGGTGCAGATACCTGTCTAAAGACAGGTATTTGCACCCACTTCCGGCCACACAGTCTCGGGCAGACTGCGGGCATGACGTCACCTCCCCCCCCCCCCCGTTGTGTTCTGGGAGAAAAAAAAAAAAAAAGTTAACAAAAGCTGCACAAAATGAATTATTTTGCTGACATTTGACTGAAGTGAATCTATACGGGTGCAACAGCCTCTGAAACCAAAAACTGATTCAGGATACAACATTTTAAATAGCAACTTTTCTTATTAAATGGCATGATGTCACACATCACCGCACAAAGGCCGGGGTATAGAGGACTCCGAATAATAATTTAATAAGCTCACCATCACATGACCCAGTCTGGATCGCACAGGTTAGTTGCACACAACAATGTGTGCCTGTGTGTAGAACATAAACATACGTGTTGCCGTTATAGTAGTAATAATAGTTACCAATATAGTTACTGTGCTGTTGACTATAAACATTCACTTTGCATTGACTGCAAGGTTCTTTTTTCAATTTTAGAGATCAGCATACTCCCCCCTCCCAGCGATCCCGATCTGGAAAAATATTAGTCAGCACACCATGGATCAAATATCAACATGCCTGATGAAGGGGACCTCCGCAGCTCTGAAACGTTGCACTTGTGATGTGATCTTCGTGCAATAAAAAAAAAAAAAACAGTTTGGCGACATTTAATTATCCATGGTGTGCTGACAAATATATTCATTGATCGGCGACTAGTCCAGTTTCCAGCTAGTGATCGCTTCAGCACTCACTATGGATAAGACCATATCCAGGAACGTGTGCGATGGGAATATTAACATTACCTGGTCTGGACCTGTGACGTCAGAGAAGCAGAGAGGTCATGTAAAGACACGGTTCCATTCTCCATGGCATTTCCCTGTGAGCGCAGAGTAGGGGGCAGAGCCATGGCACTCTGGGTGCACAGGAAGTGGAATGCGTGATGCTGGGAGTCATTGGAACTGGAAGAGGAGCCAGTCTGTGGGGGGTGAGCACTGCAGAACACGTGAATACAGAGGCCATAGGCACTTTCTACCCCCCCCCCCCCAGTGACTATATATATATATATATATATATATATATATATATATATATATATATATATATATATATATATACACACACACACACACACACACAAGATGGAGTTTGGCTTTAAACAAAAAACAAACCAAATACACACACAAAATGAGAGAACCAGTGGCTGCCATTACTGAGTCTAAAATGCAAGTTGCACTTAGTGCAAAATCGCCATCATTGTACGTCGGTACATTGGCGCTAAATACCATTGTTATGGCAGCAGATAGCTGCCATAACCCTGGTATTTTCATCAACGGTGAGCGGCTGTCTTTCAGATAAAAGTGGTCTCCGCTGCGAGATCACTTTAAATCAGGGGCGAGAGAAAGGGCTCCTCCCACTGTGTTTCGTCATGTCCGTCGCTTACCAGAGCCGTCAGTAGCATCCTTTCTCCTCTGAAAAAGATGGCCCCCGCTCGACTCTATAACAACGAATGCCGGAAGCGACGTCAAGCGTCACTTCCGCCCAATAGTCTTAAAGGGGAATTTTTTTAAATTGTATTTTAGTGTAAATGTTAGATCTGAGGTCATTTTGACCCCAGATCTCATATTCCAAGAGGTCATGCTCCCCCCATTACAAGGGATGCAAGTTCCTTGTAATAGGAATAAAAGTGACCCAATTTTTTTTTTTTAAAAGGGACAGTGTAAAAAAAAAATGTATAATAATAATAAAAAAAGTAAGAGTAAAAAATAATATAGATATCAAAAAACCCACTCGCCTGCTCACATTTTGCGAGTGGATTTTGAGGGGGGGGTTGTATTGCCTTTGTCCCAGCGATCATAGGGGGAGAGAGAGGAGAGTCGCTGCCGCTGCCTGGCTGACTAGAGCGCTGGGGAACAGAGGAATGTCTGCAGGTAAAGGATGCTTATTATGAAAACATTTTTTTTCCCTTTACAACCCCTTTAAGTTATAAAAATATTATCAACAACTTTATCCATACCCAAAAATGCAGCCTGCCCGTGTCCGCCAGTTGCAGCCCGTGTTCCCCCCCTCCAGTTTCAGCCTGTGTTCCAGCGATCCTAGGGGATGAGAGGGGAGAGCCGCCACCGCCTGGCTGACTAGAGCGCTGGGGAACAGAACAGCTTTCATTACAATAGCTGTGAGTTTCCCCGCCGTGCAGGCGTCATATACAGCCCCTCCCCCTTGTCCGAGCACTTTGATAGACAGATCACCGTCCAATCCTGGGACGGTGATCTGTCTATCAAAGTTCCCCGGACAAGGGGGAGGGGCTATAATATATATAACGCCGCACGGCGGAGAAACACACAGCTATTGTAATGAAAGCTGTTATGTTCCCCAGCGCTCTAGTCAGCGGCTCTCCCCTCTCATCCCCTACAATCGCTGGAACACAGGCTGAAACTGGGGGGGGGGGGGGGCAGAAACACGGGCTGCAACTGGCGGACACGGGCAGGCTGCATTTTTGGGTATGGATAAAGTTGTTGATAATATTTTTAGAACTTAAAGGAAAACATTTTTTTTTCATAATAAGCATCCTTTACCTGCAGACATTCCTCTTTTCACTTCCTCATTGTTTTATTTTTGCTCAGAAGTTGCTCTAATTCTTCTCTGTTCACTTCCTGCTTGTCTGATTTTACTGACCACCTTGATGAAAGGCTTTACTGAGGTGGTCAGTGACGTGCTCGCCCCCTCCTGGGAACTACATCTGTGTGGCAGGACGCTCTCTACGTGTTAGAGACTTCAAGGAGATGTGAATTACTGGGTGTGCCGCAATGCATACTGGGAAATGTAGTTCTTACATGAACGAGTGCCACAAACCAGGAAGTGAAAGAGAACAGAAAATAGAACGCCGGAGGTGATATAGATGAAGGAATTTAATAGGTATTTACTTGTTTTTTTAACAGAATCATTACACTATTCTGTCTGTCTACCTTGCAGACATTAAATTTTAGGCAAAAAAATGTTTTCCTTTACATCGCCTTTAATTCTGCATAGAACATTTAAGTGTAATTTCATGAGATAATATATGAGGATGTGTTTTTTTTTTTTAAAGTGCCCCATCCCGCCGAGCTTGTGCACAGAAGCGAACGCATACGGGAAAAAAAAAGGTATCGGTGCAACCCCACCTCTGTAGTGATTTCAGAGATGTATTCTGCATACCTTGGCTGTAATGAGTGGTTATTTGAGTTTCTTTTCAAATGTTCTCCTAAATTGTCTTTAAATACTTTTTGTGATTTTTCAATGGCACCGTTATAATCCTCCTATCCTTTTCACAACCTTGTATTATTCTATAAGGATGAGGTGCCGGATCTAATAGAGGACACATCAATCACTTCTTTTTCTTATTTGAGTTACTGTTGCCTTTCTATCATCTGGTCTACCCATTTTCCTCCACACAACTCCCGCTCACTGGATATTTTCTCTTTTTTCAGAGCATTCTCTGCAAACCCTAGAGATGTTTGTGTGTGAAAATCTCAGTAGATGAGCAGTTTAAATACTCAGACCAGCCCGTCTGGCACCAACAACCATGCCACATTAAGTTACTTATATTCCCTTTCTTCACCATTCTGATGCTCAGTTGGAACTTCAGAAAGTTGTCTTCGCCACGTCTAGATGACCAACTGCATTGAGTTACTGCCATGTGATTGGCCGATTAGCAATTTGTGCTACCAAGCAATTGAACATATGTACCTAATAAAGTGGTCAGTGAGTGTATGTGGATGCACTCCTCAGCCAGGCTGTGTGTGTCCATAGACATACACAGCTCCAGTAAGCCACGCCCCACTCCTTTCTTACAGGAGTTTGACTGACAACAGCAGGAGCCAATGGCTCCTTCCCCTAGTGTCTCCTGTAAGACCAGAAAAGAGAGGAGCTGGAGTGGTGGTGGGGGGGGGGGGGGGGGGCTACAAGTAGTGGGGTGTTTTTTTTTTTTACCTTAATGCATCAATTAAAACACAAAAATAAACAAAAAAAATAATAAACATTTAGGGCCAGATTCTCGTAGATCAGCGTATCTACGAGCGGGGCGTAGCGTATGCCATTAACACTACGCCGCCGCAACTTACTGGAGCAAGTGCCGTATTCTCCAAGCACTTGCTCCGTAATTTGCGGCGGCGTAGCCTAAATGGCCCGGCGTATCCCCGCATAAATCAAAGGGGGCGGCTTGTATTTAAATTAAGCTCGCCCCCGTGCCGAACGAACTGCGCATGCGCCAGCCTTAAACGTAGGCCACTGCGCATGCTCCGTAGTACGCCGCAAATACATTGGTTACGATGTGAACGTAATTAACGCACAGCCCTATTCGCGACGAGTTACGTAAACGACGGAAAAACCCGACGCTGTCCCAACGGCCATACTTAATACGGCGGACCGACGTAAGGCTACCCCTCAAATAGCAGGGGTAACCTTACGCTTACGGAAATGACGTAAACTACAGCGAAGCGGCGCAAAAACGTTCGGGAATTGCCGTAGTCGGCTCATTTGCATATGCAACGCTGAAATTGACGTAAAAGCCACCTAGCGGCCAGCGTAGTATTGCATTTAGGATCCGACGGTGTAAGTGACTTACACCAGTCGAATCCTAGCCTAATTATGGCGTATCTTGTTTTGAGAATACAAAACAATGATACGCCGGCGGGATTTTCGAATTACGCCGGTGCATCTGTAGATACACCGGCGTAATTCTTTTGAGAATCTGGCCCTTAGACTGATGAACAACTTCATCTATACACCTCATCCCTAAAATATAAGATTCAAAATGTTAACATTTTGATCGGAGTAATACCGGGTGATCCTGCCATGAAGGTCCATATTCAGGCACTTCCTGTTATAGGGTGACAACGTTCTCTCCCAATTGTGCTCTTGTGTGGTCACACAGAATTCCAACTAGTGCTGCACGATTAATCGTGAAGAAACTTTTCCTTCCCGATCTTCAAAACAGCCTGTCACTCTCAGTGCACAGAGTTCATACAGCTGGATAAACAAAATCCAGGCAGCCCGACAAGTTTTAAATAAGTGGAAACAAAAGTATCTCTTGGTTCTTTTATCAAAGGAAAAAAACTCCAGCATGTAGATGAAGGAAGTTTAACCATTTCAAGACCAAACCTTTTTGACATTTGTTGCTTACAAGTAAAAAAACATTATTTTCTGCTAGAAAAATTACTTGGAACACCCAAACATGAGAGATAGATATAATAGAGATAGAGAGATAGAGAGATAGATATAATAGAGATAGAGAGATAGATATAAGAGAGAGAGAGAGAGAGAGAGAGAGATAAGAGAGAGAGAGATATAAGAGAGAGAGAGATATAAGAGAGAGAGAGATATAAGAGAGAGAGATATAAGAGAGAGAGAGATATAAGAGAGAGAGAGATATAATAGACATAAGAGAGATATAATAGACATAAGAGAGATATAATAGACATAAGAGAGATATAATAGACATAGAGAGATATAGATATATATATTTTTTTAAGCAGAGACCCTAGTGACCCTGTGTGAAATATTTTATGTGACACAGTATTTGCGCAGCGGTTTTTCAAACGCAAAAAACAAACAAAAAAAAAAACAAACAAACACTAAACAGCAAAGTTAGCCCATTTGTTTGTATAATGTGAAAGATGAGGTTACACCATGAGAATCGTGATCTTTATTCCAAGCAAAAAAAAAAAAGCGATTCTCATTTTAGCCATTGTGCAGCTCAATGTCCAACACACATGACAGTCCATTGTTGTCACCATCAGGGAAGCAGCCCTAAGAAATGCCATGTAGCCATCGCTGGAGTGCATGCAGGCAGGAAGTGACTGCAAAGAGGCTGCTGGAGATCAGAAGCTGAAATGTGACAAAGGATAATAAAAGGCTGAAATAGTATTGGAAAAAAAAAAAAAAAAAAAAAAAAAAAAAATGGAGGAAGCCAATGGTTTAGGTTTATATTAACAAATACAGAGCATGGGTCATGTGTGCCTCACAGTATACCCAACCTGTCCACTGCCATATGAACAACTCCCAGGACTGTGGGCACAGCAAATTATCCCCGACTCACATGGGCCCCAATGTACCACCCCCACCATATGAAGGGCTGATATTTAGCCCCCCCCCTATCAGTAGACACATTCCTCAGAAAATTTATGAACACAGAAAAAAAAAAAAAAAAAAATCGGTCAGTTTCTCCCACATCACACAATACCCCGTGTGCTGATCTATGGGGGCAGGAAATACAACACAAGGAAACCCCACCACTAGGAGTATTCATTCCACAATATAGAGAAAGCCACAGCACTGTGTACACCCCATGTACCCCACTAACGTGTACTGCCAGGTGAGGGGAGGGGTCCCTCAACTGATGGGAGACTTTACTGACCGCAAAATGTTCCATACTCAGAATACAGAAATCACCCCCTACACCACATCACAGGCAATACACACCCCTGGTAAGGTGTATACACCACAGGGATAGTATACACCCCCATATAAAAGAAAACACCCTGGGCATAGTATACACACCCCCATATACACAGTGGGCATAGTATACACACCCCCATATACACAGTGGGCATAGTATACACACCCCAGGGATAGTATACACACCCATATATTCATATACACCCCCATATATACAGTGGGAATAGTATACACACCCCATATATACAATGGGCATAGTATACACACCCCCATATACACCGTGGGCATAGTATACACACCCCCATATACACCGTGGGCATAGTATACACACCCCAGGGATAGTATACACACCCATATATTCGTATACACCCCCATATACACCGTGGGCATAGTATACACACCCCATATACACCGTGGGCATAGTATACACACCCCATATACACCGTGGGCATAGTATACACACCCCAGGGATAGTATACACACCCATATATTCATATACACCCCCATATACACCGTGGGCATAGTATACACACCCCCATATACACCGTGGGCATAGTATACACACCCCCATATACACCATGGGCATAGTATACACACCCCAGGGCATAGTATACACACCCATATATTCATATACACCCCCATATACACCGTGGGCATAGTATACACACCCCATATACACCGTGGGCATAGTATACACACCCCATATACACCGTGGGCATAGTATACACACCCCAGAGATAGTATACACACCCATATATTCATATACACCCCCATATACACACAGTGGGCATAGTAAACACACCCCTATATTCATATACACCCCCAGGGATAGTATACACCCCTCATATACCCCCCCTAAGGGATAATATGCACCCCCATATATGTATATACACACTAAGGGTAGTATATACACCACAGGGATAGTATACACACACCCTTATATTCATATACACCCAATGGATAGTATACACCCCCCATATACACACCCCAGGGATAGTATACACCCCAATATTCATATACATCCCCTAGGAATAGTATCCCCGTGTATATTGTGCTTCCTGCACACCTGCCCGGGTACACAGACCATCCCCCTCCCCCATACCTGGTACACAGCGGCCTCCCCCGGCTCCTCTCCCCCTCTATAGGCTGATCACCGCTCTGCTATTCCGTCTTCACTTATACCGCCCCCTCCTCTTTCCTCACTGACAAATACAGGCCACGCCCCTCACGTTACAGAGCGGCTGCCACTCATTTAAGAAAGTCCCGCCCCTCCCCTACCTACCCTATCTGGAACGCGTACCTCTGAGATGTCAATCAACCACGTGGCCCCGCCTTGGCATGAGTCCACACCTCCACTGTATTTCAAGCTGTCAGAGAGCGGATTGTCCCGCCCCCTTAGCGCCTCGAGACCAAGTCCGCTAGTTGGCGCATGCGCGCAGCCTGCTCTCTCTCGGTGTGAGGAGTCTGAGCGGAACCGACGGCACAACTTCTCAACAATCTTGGATAGAGTGGAGGGGGGTTGGAGCCCCTTTCACTATATTATTACTTTATGTGTCCTATCAGGGAGATGCATCCTCTCTATGTGTCCTGATGACCGTTATAACAGAGAGCAAAATAAATCGCAGAGGAGGAATAGAGGGGACATTTGGGGCACACTAGTTCTGGTGACCAGAAATCATTGGGCCCCGTACAGCTCCACCCCTGGTCCCTCCTTCAGCCCCGCCCCTGACCCCGCCTTAAAAAAAAGTGCAGGTTTGTCTACAAGTGATAATTATTTTTCTCATCCATGCCGCCAATGGCATAATGTGCTGCAGACAGTGCCAGCCATGACACTAATGCCGAAACGCATTTGTGTTGCCTGCAGAGACAGTGCCACCCATGCCGCCAATGGCATTATGCCATTGGCGGCATGGGTGACACTGTTTGCAGCACAATATGGCATGGGTGGCACTGTCTCTGCAGCACATTACGGCACTGGCGGCATGGGTGGCACTGCCTGCAGCACAATATGGCATGGGTGGCCCTGTCTGCAGCACAATATGGCATTGGTGGCACTGTCTGCAGCCAGGGATGGACTGGCCATAGGGACTACAGGGAGTTTCCCGGTGGGCCGATGGCTCAGTGGGCCGTTTAAAAAAAGAATATATATATATTTTTTTTAAACTGAGACTCAGTCCGCCCCCTCTTCTCTCTCTCTCTCAGCCCCCTCTATCTCTCAGACCCCTCCTCTGTCTCTCAGCTCCCTCTTCTGTCTCATTCACTCCCTGACTCTTAGGCTGCTTTTACACTGGGGCGGGCATTGACGGTAAAACAGTGCTAGTTTTAGCAGCACTTTACTGTCATTTTAGCTGCACTATTAAGCATCTAGCAGGCGCTCTTAACCCCCCACTAGCAACCGAATTAACGGTTAAATGCGCCAGCGTAGCACTGCTGCCGAAATGCTTTGCAGGCGCTTCAGCAGCGGTGGCCATTCATTTCAATTGGCAGGAGCGGTTTGTACATCGCTCCTCCACCGGCCCCAAAGATGCTGCTTGGAGGACTTTTTTTTAACGCCCTGACAGTGCCCCAGTGTGAAAGCACTCAGGCTTTCACACTGGGACTGCAGCGGAGGCGTTTTACAGGCGCTATTTTTAGCCTAAAAGCGCCTGAAAATCGCCGCAGTGTGAAAGGGGTCCTACACTCATCCCCTCTCTTTTACACTCACTCTCTTTTTCTTACACTCACCCCCCTCTCTCACCCCTTTCCCTCAACCCTCCCTCTCTCTCTCATTCCCCTTTCTCGCACCCTCTCATGATATACAATAATGGATGTAGGGGCCTTTTGGTGGGCGGGATTTTTCGAGGGGGGTGGGGGCAGCATTTTATTGAATAAAAGTGGGCCAGTCTGGATGGAGTCCAGGGCCAAATTTGTGTCCCAGTCCAGCCCTGTCTGCAGCACAATATGGCATGGGTGGCCCTGTCTGCAGCACAATATGGCATTGGCGGCATGGGTGGCACTGTCTGCAGACAGTGCCACCCATGCCTCCAATACAATATTGTGCTGCAGACAGTGCCACCCATGCCATGCCGCCAATACCATATTGTGCAGGCAGAGGAAGAAAAATTAATCCGCGACGCAAGGGAAGGCATAGTAGAGGACGCACTGGCTGGGACTTGAGCCAGCATGAGGAGCGGGCACGGAAGAGACATTCTTCCGCGCCCGAAATAGAAAAAATATTGTGGAGGTTTTTTTTCCCTACATTAATTAGTTCTCTGTGGAGGTTGCCGGGCCCCCCTGCTGGCCGGGCCCGGTACAACAGGGCCAGTTGTACTGGCCTATCAGCGGCCCTGCTGGTGACAACCTTCTCTTTTGGAGGGATTTCATCTCAATTCCTGTTTTGGCTATGTGACAGGAAGTGAAGGAAAATCTCCCAGATGGGGACACAGATGGCAAGAAAAAATCTGGCAGGGGTTATAACCCTCCTTTATCCAAAATGAAAAATAAATTTTTTTCTTCTCTTTTATTATTTTCGCTGGCCTCAGAAATCTGAGTTGCAGATTTGTTTTGCCTTTAGTTCTTCTTTAACCACTAGCCCCAGAAGATTTGGCTGCTTAATGACCGGGCTATTTTTTGCGATACGGCAATGCGTCGCTTTAACTGACAATTGCGCGGTCGTGCGATGATGTACCCAAACCAAATTGACGTCCTTTCTTTCCCAGAAATAGAGATTTCTTTTGGTGGTATTTGATCCTCTGCGGTTTTAATTTTTTACGCTATAAACAATAATACATTTATAATAAATTTCCCATTTAATTTAAAAAAAAGCAAATTTTTTCCTCAATTTAGGCTGATACATATTCTCCTACAAATGTTTGGTAATAAAAATCGCAATAAGCATATATTGATTGGTTTGTGCAAATTTATTGCCTCTACCAAATAATGGATAGATTTCTGGCATTTTTATTTAACTATTTCATTTTATATTACGATATAATAATATAAATAATTTGCTTCAATCATCCTGACACCAACCAACCATGGTGTTGTGATGATTGAAGCGCCAACACCAGCCATTGTCCTGACCAGGGCTTTTTTTCAGAGAAACTTGGGGGAACTCAGTTCCACCACCTTTGGCTCAGACCCTTTGGTGCCTGCTCACCACAATCACTTGTAAACACAGAAGTCTGGTTTCTGTGTTTACAAGTGACAGCTCTGCACTCTGTGTGTAACCCCCTGAACTCTGCACTCTGTATGTAATGCAATCCTGGTATTTAATGCCCCTTTAAGACCCTTCTACTGTTTTTGAAATCTGAACGGGGTCGCGGTTGAGTTCCTGCACCTATTTTCTGAGAAAAAAAGCTCTGGTCCTGACAACTTTCCAGCGACAAACCTTATTTTCTGGCAGTGCCCCTCCCGAGACTCTGTATCTGCCCCTGAGGCTGTCAGACCTGGTGGATTCCATGAAGATTTTCTGGACCTAAATGGTAGACGTGCACTGGTGAAAAATTTGTTCATTTTCGTTTCATTTGTTTTTTTCGGAAATTCGAAAATTCTAAATGTTTTGAATTTCTGATTTCCGAACTTTTGAATTTTCGAACTTACGATTTTCGAATTCAGAAATTTCGAATTTACAATTTTCAAATTCCTGAAATCTCGAATTTTCAAATTTCCGAATTTTCACATTTTCGAATTTCGAAAATTCAAAATTTCGGAAATTCAGAAATTTCAGAATTAACGAATTTGTCAAAATTCGGTAAAAAATGAATTTGTAACTAAACAAATTGCACATGTCTACTAAATGGTGACATTTAGGGCCTTGAGACTGAACATGGGGTAAATGCCTATTTTAGTTTTGGGGGCTGTGAATGGGTTGGAGTAGAACCCTTGAAACCTTTCTGCCCTGGGGACAAGTTCTCTTTTTTCTCGTCGGGAGTCTCAATTTCCTTGTCGTGTTCCTCGTCAGGCTGGTTTACGACGAGAAACACGTTTGTGTGTATGCTTAGAAACCCGCGCATGCTCAGAATAAAGTATGAGACGGGAGCGTACCTTCGGTAAAATTAGCGTCCGTAATGGAGATAGCACCTTCGTCACGCTGTAACAGACTGAAAAGCGCAAATCGTCTCTCACCAAACTTTTACTTAACACGTGGTAACATGAGATTAGTAAAAGCACCCCCAAGGGTGGCGCCAGTGGAATCAAACTTCCCCTTTATAGTGCCGTCGTACGTGTTGTACGTCACCGCGTTTGAGAACAACGAGATTTTGTCTTGACCGTGTGTACGCAAAGAAAGCTTGACAAGATTCTCGACAAGCCTGACAAAGAACTCGTCGAGGAAAACTATGTTTCTTTTACAACGAGTTTCTCGGTCGTGTGTACGAGGCTGGTGTCTTATGCCCCGTACACACGATCGTTTTTCACGTCGGAAAAAAATCGGATGGTTTTTCCGACAGAATTCCGCTCAAGCTTGTCTTGCGTACACACAGTCACACCAAATTCCGACTGTCAATAATGCGGTGACTTACAACACATACAACTGCACTATAGAGGAAGTTCCATTTCCAACGGCGCCACCCTTTGGGCTGCTTTTGCTAATCTCGTGTTAGTAAAAGTTTGGTGAGAGACAATTCACGCTTTTCAGTCTTCGTGCTTTTCAGATCGTTTCCTGCTGTTCAGTTGGTGCTTGTGGGTTCGTATCTGTCTTTCAGGGCGTGTAGTGAGTTTGTATCTGGTTTCCAGTGCCTTCTTGTCCGCTCATTTCAGATTTTCAGATCGTTCTTCATAGGCCTTGCTGCATTCTGACAGTACATTCTGCTAGTTCATTCTGACAGCCAGCCGTTTTCTAGCCATGTTATGGGTATGTACTCGTAGAATTTGTGCTGTGTATGGGCTTGGTGTTGGGGTTCTAGCTTTGACCCAAGCTCAGTCCATGAACAGGGTGAGGAGGAGTTCATGGACAAAGAATTGGTTGCTCCAGTGTGACCAATTCTGTCATATGCCTTTGCTGCGGGAGATCCAGGAGAAATATCCTGATAATTTTAGGAATTATCTCCGGATGACGGACCCCGTTTTTCACCGTCTGTTGGCTTTGGTGTCCCCCTATATCACGAGGCAGCACACCATAATTCGGGAAGCCATCACTGCCGAGCAGAGGCTAATCGCCCCGTTGAGATACCTGCCGACTGGGAAAAGTCTGCAGGACCTCAAGTTCACGACAGGCCTCTCCCCCCAGGCTCTGGGGATCATTATCTCAGAGACCTGTTCTGCCATCATTCAATTCCTGCAGAAGGACTATATTAAGGTAAGTTTTCTCCTTTAACATAACATTCTATGTATTTAATGTATGCTAATGTAATATATTTCTTTCATCATTCCCTAATTACCATGATTGTAATATGCTGTGAATGTCCCCTTTGTCCCCATGCATGCTGTAAGCTTTTAATGCTCCTTTTTTGGCCTACATGCGTATTTCCCTTCACTAACCTCTCCAGCATGCTTTACTTGGACCATACACACCTAGCCTAGTCACTTAACAATAGCCCAGATTCTCAAAGACTTACGACGGCGTATCTCCAGATACGCCGCCGTAAGTCCGAATGGCCGCCGTCGTATCTATGCGCCTGATTCATAGAATCAGTTACGCATAGATTTGGCCAAGATACGAGCGGCGTAAGTCTCCTACGCCGTCGTATCTTGGGGTGCATATTTACGCTGGCTGCTAGGTGGCGCTTCCGTTGATTTCCACGTCGAATATGTAAATGAGCAAGATGCGCTGATTCACGAACGTACGTACGCCCGGCGAAATTAGTTACGCCGTTTACGTAAGACATACGCCGGCGTAAAGATAAAGCTGGTCTCTAGGTGGCGCAGCCCATGCAAGGTATGGACGTCGGAACAAGCGTATTTTTTCACGATCGTGTGTAAGCAAGGCAGGCTTAACAAAAAGCGGGTTAAAAAAAACATAGTTTTTTCTAGACCATTAAAAATGGTCGTGTGTACGTGGTATTACACTAACCCACCTGATTCCTACATTGACCACTACACTACACATTGACCACTACACTGACCTACTCGATTCCTATATTGACCATTACACTATACAATACACTGCACTACACAATTCACTACACGCCACACTAACCTACCTGATTCCTATACTGACCACTACACTACACTGACCTACCCGATTCCTATACTGACCACTACACTATACAATACACTACACTATACACTGACCACTACACACCACACCACACTAACCTAGCTGATTCCTATACTGACCACTTCACTACACACTGACCACTACACTACACTACACACTAACCTACCTGATTCCTATACTGACCACTACACTACACACTGACCTACCTGATTCCTATACCGACCACTACACTGTACTACTACACAATACACTATCCACTGACCACTACACTACACACTGACCACTACACTAACCTACCTGATTCCTATACAGACCACTACACTATACACTACATTACCCACTGACCATTACACTACACTACACACTGACCTACCTGATTCCTATACTGACTACTACACTATACACCACACTTTACTACACAATACACCACACTGACCACTACACTACACTAACCTACCTGATTCCTATACTGACCACTACACAATCTACACTATCCACTACATAATAGACTACCTACAGACCACTACACAATACACACTGACCGCTACACAATACCCTACCCACAGACCTATACACTACACGTTACACTATACACTGACTTTCTGGCTGCTCCCTCTCCCCAGACCATACCTACTCCCCCCCGGTCCAGCAGCAAAACTCAAGGGGAGTCTCTTACCTTTTTTCTTCCTGCTCTGATTCTGTGCCACCGCCTGTCACACTGCCCGCCCCGACAGGGACATGATCATGAATCCATTCCAGAGAGGAGGAGGAGGAGAAGACAGCGAGCGTCCACAGCAAAGGCCAGCCCCGCTCCACCGTGGTTGAGGATAATCCAGCCCCGCTGCCGCACATGACCACTTTCACCCAATCACAGGGCGCCAGGGGCCGACCTGAGACTGAACATGACGGCTGGAGCACGGGATCACGGAAATTTAAATTAGAAGTATGGAGCGAGGGTGACACATACTGGCGCGGGATGTTATGCCCGGGGCTTCGGCCCCCCTCGCACCCTCCACGCTACGCCACTGAGTGTACTCCCAAAGGTTTACCAGCAGGAGACTCATAAGGGAGATGAGAAGGGAGACCTCCAATAATCCATCCTCTCTGTAGCTCAAAGCTGCAGGCAAAAGCTCTAAACGCTCTATGACCTAGTGATTATCTGCCATAGGGATGCTTTAAAATAACCTTAAAAAAAATGCGGGTTATAAAAACAAAACGAAAACACACATACAGTACTCACCCATGTGGCTGCAGTATCTTGCCCTATAATGAGCAAGGGTCGATGTCAGAGGTGGGCCATCTTCAGTGTTTCATAGGACAGTGCTCAATTGAATGACCTGAGTGCTGTTACCTAGAGCATTCTTCCATGAGCCAAGGTTTCCAAAAAAGTGCATCCATGGCAGCCAGGGCAGGACTTAGGGTGGTGGGGGCCCCTGGGCTTAATAATCGAAGGGGCGCCCTGGAGCAGAGAAGCGGGGGGTGTTATCGCCGACCTATCATTGTTGATGGGGGGTGGGGGGCTGGATCCACCGCTGACCGACCTATCGATGTTACGGGGGGGGGGGGGGTTGTGGGCCGACCGATCATACTTGTTGAGACGGAGGGCCACCTTCAGTCATTTGAGGCCCCTTACACAGCTGCAGTGAAGGGGCCGAGGTTGCCGCAAAATTGCAGGAGGGGTTGCCGCGGTTTCCCGCAAAATTGCAGGAGGGGTTGCCGTGGTTTCCCGCAAAGTTGCAGGAGGGGATTGCCACGAAATTGTGGGGGGGTTGCCGCGATTGCCGAGAATGGGGGGTTGCCACCCATGGGCTTGAGCCCAGTCAAGCACAATGGTAAGTCCGGCCCTGATGGCAGCACAGGCTCACAGGAAGAAGTGAGTTTGTGTAAGTTTGTGAAAGTTGAAAATTTATCAGATTAATTTTTTAGGAGCTACAGCAGAGCAATGGGGCAGTTGGGGCAGTTTAGGAAGTATAGCCTACTATCTAGAAAGGCTCTTACTTTGTCTAGACCAGGCAAAGTACTTTACAACGTTTGCTAAGCTTGGTACCAATATGTTAACATCCACATTTTCCACAGTAGTCTGATCGCTGGGTTGGTTGCACAGGTGTATGAACTCTCTGATTTCTTTCTTGACCTCTGTGTACGTAACCTAGCTACATTGTTTGGAAACACAACATTTGCTAACATACCATTAATAAATGGCTTCATTTCAGGTGCCCACACAGTCCCAGATGTCTTCAGCATCCACACATCTGGTGTTGACTGGGAAACCATCAGCTCCTGGACCATAGCCTGCCCACGTTCCTGGAAGGGCAAGAGCGTCCGGGCCAAACATAATGTTTTTAATCCCATGTCTGAATGATGGAGCTAGACAGATACAGAAGGTAGTGAGTACGTGTAAAAGATATTTCTAGGCAAACACAGTCAAAACACATATACAGCAACTGTTTTACCCTAAACTATTTTTCAGGTTGTCCGGAGAAACTGTACCCGTACTCAAGTGTTAACATACATTTATGTCAATGATCATGCGAAGAGGGATAAAAACAGAGTAACAGAAGAACTAAAATTCTTACCTATCCTGTAGAAAATACTACTCCAGTCTCTTTACAGTATTGGCCACATGATCCGTGGCCTAGGCATTTAATCATGCGATCTTTGTTGAAGACAGGTATCAGTGGTCAGGCTAGTCTTCACCTTTTTCTAGACACCACAGGGAAAAATACCTAGAGCTAGATTCAGAGACATTTTACGCCGGCGTATTTATTGATACGCCGCGTAAGTTAAAGGATGCGCCGTTGTATCTATTCGCGGTATTCAGGGAACAAGATACGCCTGAATTTCTGCTTCATCCGACCGACGTAAGTCTTAGTACGCCGTCGTATCTAGGGTGCATATTTACGCTGGCCGCTAGGGGCGCTTCTGTAGATTTACGCGTAGAATATGTAAATGAGCTAGATACGCCGATTCACGAACATACGCACGGCCGGCGCATCAATATACGCTGTTTACGTAAGGCGTACGACCGACGCAACGTTACCCCTGCTATATGAGGCAGGATGGACGTCGGAACAGCCGTCGAATTTTACGTCGTTTACGTAAGTCGTACGGGAATGGGGCTGGGCGTAGGCTACGTTAACGTCGAAAGCATTGAGCTGACGTAGCTTAGGGAGTATATGCAACGTGATTCTGAGCATGTGCGCGCATGCGCCATTCGTACGGCGCTTCATTTACATGGAGTCACGATTCATTTCAATACAACACGCCCACTACCAGCCTACTTTGAATTAGGCGGGCTTACGCCGACCATATTACGCTACGCCGCCGCAACGTACGGGGCGAGTGCTTTGTGAATACAGCTCTGGGCTACATATTATCCATTTTGGAGCATCTCATTCCCTAAAACCCCCCTTTCCTGTTACAAGTTTCCAGCAATAAATGCTAAAAGATATCACCTAGATCTGTGGTCTTCAAACTGCGGCCCTTTGCTTGCCTTTATCCGGCCCTGGAGGCATAATTCCTGCCACTGACACTAACAATGGGGCATAATTCCTACCACTGACACCAACAATGGGGCATTATTCCTTCCACTGACAACAAAAATAGGGCATAATTCCTTCCACTGACACCAACAATGAGGCATTATTCCTTCCACTGACACCAATAATGGGGCATAATTCCTTCCACTGACAACAAAAATAGGGCACAATTCCTCCCAACGACACCAACTGTTTTCTTCTTTCTCTTTTTCTACCACTCACGTGGATAATGTGACCCCAGTTCTGACCGAAAGGGATAGGGGGTCAAACAAGGATGCTATGCAGGTGCCAATGTCCTCCTCATCAACCAGAGACGTCAGTGTTTGTTAAGATGCTAGTGGCTGTATCCCCCCAATACCAAAGATCGCCATTGTTTTTTCCCACTGGTCACAGTCCGGCCCCCCCTAAAGTCTGAAGGACAGTAAACTGGCCCTTGCTTTAGAAAGTTTGGAGTCCCCTGATCTATATTGTGTTATTGAAGCTGGTGTGAATAGAATGTGGTTTGGGTGATCGATGACCTCTGTACTGCTTGGGAAACAACCAGCCTGTGTCCTCTCCACAGGCTGGGGTGAGTCCAAGATGACCTGAGTAAAAGGGTTGAATGATGCTGGCCATCCGACCGAGGACATCTAGTGGCAGAAAAAAATACTAAGGGGGAAATCTCTAGACTATGGCCCGGATTCAGATACAATAGTGTATCTATCGGCGGCGTAACGTATCTCAGATACGTTACGCCGCCGTAAATTAGGGCGCAAGTTCCATATTCAGAAAGAACTTGCGCCCTAAGTTAAGGCGGCGTAACGTATGTGGTCAGGCGTAAGCACGCGGAATTCAAATTCTCCATGCAGTGGGCGTGTTGTATGGTAATGATGGCTGACCCCACGTAAATTACGTTTTTGGCTAACGGCGCATGCGCCGTCTGTGAACGTATCCCAGTGCGCATGCTCCAAATTAACCCGCAAAAAGCCAATGCTTTTGACTTGAATGTAAATTACGCCAAGCCCTATTCGCGAACGACTTACGCAAACAACATAATAGACGGAAAATACGACGCTGGCCCGGCGTCCATACTTAACATAGGATACGCCTCATATAGCAGGGGTAACTTTACGCCGGAAAAAGCCTAACGTAAACGACGTAAAAAAATACGCCGAGCGGACGTACGTTTCTGAATCGGCGTATCTACCTAATTTGCATATTCCTCACGTAAATCTACGGAAGCGCCACCTAGCGGCCAGCGTAAATATGCAGCCTAAGATACGACGGTGTAAGAGATTTACGCCGGTCAGATCTTAGGGAAATCAATGCGTAACTGATTCTAAGAATCAGTCGCATAGATACGACCCCGCAACTCAGAGTTACGACGGCGTATCCGGAGATACGCCGTCGTAACTGCTATCTGAATCCGGGCCTAAAGGTGGATATTTCCGCAAAGATTTTTTTATTCTATCTTTTAATGGGCTATTTATTTTTATCTTGTTATTTTTGCCTGGAGTTCTGCTTTAAAGCCAGCATTGGTTAATGTGTCTAAGTAATGAAAGTTCAGGGTGATCTGCTAGCAATTTGCAGACCTGTGCTAAGTTCTATTACTACCACTTTCCTTTCATTTTCTTCTTGCTTCTTCCTTCATCATTTTTTTTTTTTATTGTTTCCGCAGGATAGGAAAAATAAAATCTTTTGTTATTTCTGGACTCACAAAATTATATGCGTGAACCAGATCTGTCCTGTTTCTGAGAACAATTACAATATGTTTCAGAAAATAGCTTCATGTGTTAACACATGGCAGCTATTCAACTGTCTTCTCAAAATTCTCCAACAAATGTCATCTATAATAACATTTTTAGCCTGTTTATTTTATTTTGATTGCCCAATAAAAGAAACGGTTCTTTACAGTTCCAGAGAATTTGCAAATGTTATTATGTCCCTTCTGTCAGGAGATGATCTAGGGGGCTGCAATTCACTAATCAGTCAGTAGAGGACAGTGTTGATCTTTACGTTACATTTTCTTAACAGGGACAGATGACCGATTCTTATTGTACTCACTAAAGATGCTGCTAGTTGTATGCAGTAAGCTTAGCAAAATCATAACTGAAACACCGAACAATTAGAAAAGCACTCTGCTATTCAGAGTGGTGGCAGGGTGCTTTGCAGGGGAGGACCGTGAACATTTGGCCCTGACGGCAACTATAGCTAAATGGAGTTTTTGTGGCAAGGACAGGTTTTGTGTGTGCTAAAAAAATTGCACTTTGCGTGTCATGGTACTACGGTACTTCAGGTAGGTCATGATAAAAGGGTGTGTTCCCAATAGATATGGTTTATTGTAACACATCCTTTCAAAGCAACAGCTTCCTTAACCACTTAAGCCCCGGACCATTTTGCAGCTAAATGCCCAGGCCAGGTTTTGCGATTCGGCACTGCGTCGCTTTAACAGACAATTGCGCGGTCGTGCGACGTGGCTCCCAAACAAAATTGGCGTCCTTTTTCCCCCACAAATAGAGCTTTCTTTTGGTGGTATTTGATCACCTCTGCGGTTTTTATTTTTTGCGCTATAAACAAAAATAGAGCGACAATTTTGAAAAAAAATCAATATTTTTTACTTTTTGCTATAATAAATATCCCCCAAAAACATATATAAAAATATTTTTTTCCTCAGTTTAGGCCGATACGTATTCTTCTACCTATTTTTGGTAAAAAAATAATCGCAATAATCGTTTATCGGTTGGTTTGCTCAAAATTTATAGCCTTTACAAAATAGGGCATTGCTTTATTGCATTTTTATTATTTTTTTTTACTACTAATGGCGGCGATCAGCGATTTTTTTCGTGACTGAGACATTATGGCGAACACTTCGGACAATTTTGACACATTTTTGGGACCATTGTCATTTTCACAGCAAAAAATGCATTAAAAATGCATTGTTTACTGTGAAAATGACAATTGCAGTTTGGGAGTTAACCACAAGGGGGCGCTGAAGGGGTTAGGTGTGACCTCATCTGTGTTTCTAACTGTAGGGGGGTGTGGCTGTAGGTGTGACGTCATTGATTGTGATTCCCTATATCAGGGAACACACGATCGATGACGGTGCCACAGTGAAGAACGGGGAAGCTGTGTTTACACACAGCTCTCCCCGTTCTTCAGCTCCGGGAATCGGTCGCAGGACTCCAGCGGCGATCGGGTCCGCAGGTCCCGCGGCCGCGGTCACGGAGCTTCGGACTGGGTCGCCCCCGCGACCCATGGCTGGGCACTTAAAGAGGACGTACAGGTACGTGCATGTGCCCAGCCGTGCCATTCTGCCGACGTATATGTGCAGGAGGCGGTCCTTAAGTGGTTAAACAAGAAAGGGATTACAATCAGGTAGTTGGTAGTTCACAAACTGAAAGAAAATGTTGAAATCAAAGAGCTAGGGAACATTAGCTACTTTCTAGGATTCCAAATAGAGAGAGAAGAAGATGGACGTTATCATCTCAACCAATCTCAGAAAATCTCAGAAATCTTGGAACAAATCCATATGCAAGATGCAAAGGAAGTGAAAACTCCTATGGAATCAGGTTATCAAAAGAGCAATGAAGCAGAAAACTTTCTACCCAACAATGTCATGTATCGCAGAGCAATCGGTAAGCTACGACATGTTGCCACTGTGACAAGACCAAACATAGCCGCAGCAGTGGGCATACTATGCAGGAACGTTTCAGCTCCCTGTCAGCGTGACTGGAACGCAGTAAAAAGAGTGATGCAATACCTCAAAGGAACAATTCAGGTGAAGTTACGGTTACCAGCAACATCAAATCCCAAACTGGTCAGATATGTGGATGCTGATTGGGCCAGGGATTGCACAGGCCGCAGATCCACAAGTGGATTAATCTTCCAGTATAAGGAAAAATTCATTTCTGAACTTATTTGTTTTGTTTTCATTGTATGTATGGATTGTCGAGCTGCACGATTCTGGATAAAATGAGAATCACAATTTGTTTTGCTTAGCCTTAGAATAAAGATCACCACTCTCTGATGATTCTGAAAAACTTTTTTATTTTAAAGATTTACAATCCCTTAACATTAGGTTATCAAACAAGATGGCGATAAAATAAGACACAATACTCTTTGCCTTAACCACTTGCTTACTGGGCACATATACCGCCTTCCTGCCCAGGCGAAATTTCAGCTTTCAGCACTGCGTTGCTTTAATTGACAATTGCGTGGTCGTGCGACGTGGCTCCCAAACGAAATTGACGTCCTTTTTTCCCACAAATAGAGCTTTCTTTTTGTGGTATTTGATCACCTCTGCGGTTTTTATTTTTTGCGCTATAAACAAAAAAAGAGCGACAATTTTGAAAAATAACACAATATTTTTTTCTCAGTTTAGGCCGATGTCTTCTTCTACATATTTTTGGTAAAAAAAAAAAAATCGCAATAAGCGTATAGTGATTGGTTTGTGCAAAAGTTATAGCGCCTACAAAATAGGAGACAGAATTATGACATTTTATTTTTATTTTTTCACTAGTAATGGCGGCGATCTGCGATTTGTATTGTGACTGCGACATTATGGCGGACACATCGGACACTTTTGACACATTTTTAGGACCATTCACATTTATACAGCGAACAGTGCTATAAATATGCACTGATTACTGTATAAATGTGACTGGCAGGGAAGGGGTTAACACTAGGGGACGAGGAAGGGGTTAAATGTGTTCCCTACTAGTAATTCTAATTGTGGGGGGAGGGGACTCACTGGGGGAGGTGACCGATCTGTGTCCCTATGTACAAGGGACACAGATCGGTCTCCTCTCCCTGACAGGACGTGGATCTGTGTGTTATATAAGTTATATAAGGGTCCTTTTATTAGTACTCGCCGATACCAATTACTGATACCTACCACAACTTTTGTGTTTATACTTCAGCTGTCGGCAATGGTACAAAGCATTGAAACGTTTTTTTACAAATGAAATACATAAATAAATAATAAAAAAAAATTCACTTTATTCAATGTGAAACGTGTAAATATATGTTAAATGTGTAAAAATATTAATGAACAAGGCAAACAACAAAAAAAAAAGGATGGAGAAGGTTAATAGTTAATAGGGCTGATTAGAGTAAATTAAGGGTTAAGAAGGGGTTAAACAGAGGAACAATTTAATAAAAAAACAAAACAAAATATTGATTAGAGTAAATTAAGGGTTAAGAAGGGGTTAAACAGAGGAACAATTTAATAAAAAAACAAAACAAAATATTTTTTTTACTTGACAAGGTTGCTTTAAACTGAATTTATTTGCAGACCGAAGTTCATTCCTTTGATCTGTAAATGAATAAACTGAAGGACAGATAAGAAGATTCAATGTTTCTTTTTATCCTGTCTTTTTCAGCACTGAGCAATGTTGTTGATAAACATTTCCAGCTGCTTTTTTTTTGCTAGCTGTGAGCCAGGGAACTGCTTTGCACTTTTTACATGAATTGTGGAAATGCTGGATTAGGATCGTGTGAGGGGTCGAATCAAGATCACAAACTGTTTTACGATTAATTGTGTAGCTGTAATGGATTGCGTGGGTTTTTAACGACATGGTGAAAATTTCATGTCAATAGCACCTTTAGAAATATATTTACCTAGAAAAATTGTGATTTATTTATGCGTTATAAATGTGTTTAACTTGGTCATATAAGCAGTTGTTTTTGCATTTTACATTTTTCTTATTTGTTTTTGGTATTGCCTAATTTTATATACTATAGTGATTGATTGTGTCTAAGTCAGGTTTTTACTATTTGTTGGTTTCACATTTTGGACTTGCCTCAATGGACAATGAAGGAGTAGCATTGTATGCTACAATAGTTCCATGTAGTTCCATGCTCACGTTACACAGCACTGTGCAAAACAGTATTGCTAGCTTTTCCTCCTGGACTCCTGTTGAGCAGGAGAAGCTAATATAAGGAGAATTGTAGTTACTTATACTATCTGCATTTAGCATTAAATTAAATTTGATTTTAATAAAGACATAACTACATTGTTTTAACCACTTCCCGACCGCCGCATGTAGATATACGTCGGCAGAATGGCACGTACAGGCATATGGGCGTACCTGTACGTCCCTGCCTTTCCGCGGGTCGGGGGTCCGATCGGGACCCCCCCGCTACATACGGCGGTCGGATTCCCGCGGGGAGCGTTCCTGGACACGCTCCGTCGCGATCGCTCCCCGGAGCTGAAGAACCGGGAGAGCCATATGTAAACACGGCTTCCCCGTGCTTCACTGTGGCGGCTGCATCGATCCAGTGACCCCTTATATAGGGAGACTCGATCGATGACGTCAGTCCTACAGCCACACCCCCCTACAGTTGTAAACACACACTAGGTGAACCCTAACTCCTACAGCGCTCCCTGTGGTTAACTCCCAAACTGCAACTGTCATTTTCACAATAAACAATGCAACTTAAAGCGGGGGTTCACCCTTAGAGGGCACTTTTCCCCCTTCGCTTCCTGCTCGTTATTACTAGGGGAATCGGCAATTTATTTTAAAATATGTGCAGTACTTACCCGTTTACGAGACGCATCCTCTCCGTCGCTTCCGGGTATGGGCTTCGGGAATGGGCGGTCCTTCTTGATTGACAGGTTTCCGAGAGGCTTCCGACGGTCGCATCCATCGCGTCACGATTTTCCGAAAGAAGCCGAACGTCGGTGCGCAGGCGCAGTATAGAGCCGCACCGACGTTCGGCTTCTTTCGGCTACGAGTGACGCGATGGATGCGACCGTCGGAAGCCTCTCGGAAGAATGTCAATCAAGAAGGAACGCCCGCTCCCGAAGACCCATACCCGGAAGCGACGGAAGAAGATACAGCTCGAAAACGGGTAAGTACTGCACCTATTTTAATATAAATAGCCGATTCCCCTAGACCGAACGAGCAGGAAGCTAAGGGGAGATTTTTTTTTTTTTTTTAAATGGGTGAACTCCCGCTTTAAATGCATTTTTAGCTGTGAAAATGACAATGGTCCCAAAAATGTGTCAAAATTGTCTGAAGTGTCCGCCATAATGTCTGAGTCACGAAAAAAATCACTGATCGCCGCCATTAGTAGTAAAACAAATAATAATAATAAAACTATCCCCTATTTTGTAAACGCTATAAATTTTGCGCAAACCAATCGATAAACGCTTATTGCGATTTTTTTTACCAAAAGTAAGTAGAAGAATACGTATCGGCCTAAACTGAGGGAAAAAAATGTTTTTATATATGTTTTTGGGGGATATTTATTATAGCAAAAAGTAAAAAATATTGCATTTTTTTCAAAATTGTCGCTCTATTTTTGTTTATAGCGCAAAAAATAAAAACCGCAGAGGTGATCAAATACCACCAAAAGAAAGCTCTATTTGTGGGGAAAAAAGGACGACAATTTTGTTTGGGAGCCACGTCGCACGACCGCGCAATTATCTGTTAAAGCGACGCAGTGCCGAATTGTAAAAACCCCTTGGGTCATTTAGCAGCATATTGGTCCGGTCCAGTTTTTAACCACTTGCCGACCAACTAACGCCGATATACGCGGCAGAATGGCAAGGGCAGGCAAAGCAATGTACCTGTACGTTGCTTTGAATCTCCTGCCGCGCTCCTTGGCAGTGTGCCTGCGGGTCCTGCTAACTCGTTGTTCGCCGCCCGCCCGTGATTGCCGTGTGGAGAGGCAGAAAGGGGAGATGTAAACAAGGCATTATCTTGTTCCGCCTAGTGACAGGACAGTGATCTACTGCTCCCTGTGATCAGATTCAGGAGCAGTGATCACTGTTGTGTCGCTCGCAGCCCAGCCCCCCCACAGTTAGAATCACTCCCTAGAACACACTTAACCCCTTCATAGCCCTCTAGTGTTTTACCCCTTCCCTGCCAGTGTCCGTTTTCATCGGACATGTCTGCTGGGATCACCGACACACATCAGACCAAATTCCCCGCGGACAGAATACGCGATGACGACGCAGTGACGTGGCGGCGACGATGACGCGGCGACCTGCGCGAACCCGGAAATTCAATGCGTCCACGCATGCGTCGAATCACTTCGACGCCATGCGCGGGTTCTCGGGCCAGCGGACATGTCCGATGAGTCGTACTGACCAT
Organism: Rana temporaria; assembly: GCF_905171775.1. Classification (NCBI taxonomy): domain Eukaryota; kingdom Metazoa; phylum Chordata; class Amphibia; order Anura; family Ranidae; genus Rana; species Rana temporaria. Next base: position 33,108,155 of record NC_053494.1, on the reverse strand, counting down.
CGGACATGTCCGACAGGACAGGCTTCCAGCGGACAAGTTTCTTAGCATGCTAAGAAACTTTTGTCCGCTGGAAACCTGTCCGCTCAGCCAGGAATCCGGTCCGGTAGGCCCTACACACGGTCGAACATGTCAGCGGAAACTGGTCCGCGGACCAGTTTCAGCAGACATGTTCGGTCGTGTGTACGAGGCCTAATAGTGCAAAGTGGATTTGCCTGTAGTTAATAACCCCCATTGTGTTTTTATCAAAATTGTCAGTATTTTTTTGTTTATAGCGTAAAAAACAAAAACTGCAGAGGTGATCAAATACCACCAAAAGAAAGCACTATTTGTGGAATAAAAGGACGTCAATTTTGTTTGGGTACAGCGGCGCACGACCGCGCAATTGTCAGTTGAAGCAACGCAGTGCCGAATTGCAAAAAATGGCCCGGTTATTGGGCAACCAATTCTTCCGGGGCTGAAGTGGTTAATTGTCTGCTTACTTTTGGACTAGTCCTTGCCTGAAGAAAAACGTAATCAAAGGATGGTAGCAAAGCTGTTAGCATTGCAGAACTAGACTTATTTTCCACCAGGATATCATCTGTGGGGATCATCCTGCAATGCCTTGGAAAAAGCGTGGGAGCATGTGAAATGACCATCAGGCCAGGAAACTTTCTCACCTTGTTCTATGCATTGCAATGTAAGATGAGTTAAAGGTTATTAATCTGGCAGTTGCCTGCTTGAGAAAACACTGCTGTGACAACTAAAGGCGGTTTATGCTTCGCAATTTCTTCAGTGCTCATCGCAGGCTTTCAAAGAACACCCAATACGAAAAACCTACTGATAGGATAAAAAAACGCGCTGGACATAACATGGCCATAGCAGGTTCATTAAATTGTGGGACTTAATATGAATGCTTTAATAATCTTTATGCTACATTCTCCTATCCCCCCCAATACATAACTTGTTTACTCTCTTCATTTGTATGTGTTCTCTTTCAAATGCCCCTTTATGCAATGACATATCTCCTTAGATATCAGTCTGTCCAAACAGTATGGCCACTTACTAGCTTGGTGTAATCCACAGTCAGCCTGAGGCGGCATTTAACCCAACAACAAAAATTTTATATATTGCAGCTAACCAATACTTCAATGTAGTGTCTGTATTCGTTTTTGGGGATTTGTTTTGGCTTTTTTCCCCCTTTATTTTTACCTGAAAATCTGACCAGTAGCATACTGTACTTCATGTCTTTGGGCAGTGATGGCGAACCTTGGCACCCCAGATGTTTTGGAACTACATTTCCCATGTTGCTTAACTACACTGCAGAATGCATGAGCATTATGGCAAATGTAGTTCCGAAACAATAGGGGTTGCCAAGGTTCACCATCACTGTCTTAGGGTGCAGTGGCGGCTTATATTGCAAGGTGAAGGGGTGCCGGCCCCCTATCCTTGCATCCACCCTCCTCCCCAATCTACATGCAGGGAGCTGGATGAATAGATTCCAATGGGCTTCAAAAAAGGATGGGCTCGGGGTGCAGGGCACTTTGCTCTGAGCCCACCCAGTTGTGTGACAATAGTGAATGAATATTCATGAGACCCATCACCTGATTGGCCAAAAGGAGGACTGATGCTATTGTCTGTCAAGGAGGAGAAGAGAGAAGATGCACGGCAGAAGCCGCCATGATGTGAAGGAGGATCAGACAGAGGGGAAGCTGCCACCCGTTGCCCAGAGAAAACACTGCCCGATAGATGGGGTAAGTGCGGGGCTGGTGACGACTGGGGAGGGGTACAAGTGACCTGACTGACCCGGGGGGGGGGGGGTGGCTGTGGGTGCATTGATTTCCGCCCCCCCCCCTCCCCCCACTGTTAGATGGGGGAGTAATGGAGACACATTTGATCAAAAGCATTGTCAAACTAAGCCGAGTGCAATGTTGGATGCATTAGCAGATTTGAATAGACTTTACCAACAAATAAATGTTAACGTGATTGTAAAGTCTTGTTTTTTAAAAATTAAAATAACAAACATGTTATACTTACCTGCTCTGTGTAGTGGTTTTGCACATTGAAGCCCGGATCCTCCTCTTGTCGGGCGCCTCTTCTGTGCTCCAGGCCCCTCCCTCCTGTTGAGTGCCCACACAGCAAGCAGCTTGCTATGGGGAACCGAGTCGAGTTGCAGCTCTGTGAGTCTATTCAGACACGGAGCTGTGGTTTGGCCCCTCCCCCTCTCTCTCCTGATTGGCTAACTGATTGCAGTCTCAGCCAATCAGGAGGAAGAGTCTTGGACGGCCAAGACACTTGTGGGCATTGCTGAACAGAGATGGTAAGTCTATGAATGTAGGAACTGGATGGAAAGGGCAGGCATAGGCTCTCTCTTTTTGGCCTTCTTTATTTATAGAAAGTTTTTACAATTACAATAAGCAGAAAAACATAGAAATACACAAGCTACATAAACCTAACCATCCACGTACAAATTCGGAAAGGGTACCATCAGGATACAACCATAAGTCTAGGTCTAGAATATTTAACCTCTTAGAGCCAGCGCCTCCCAGCCCTTTAAGAGGCTTATGATGTCGGGAGGCAGGGCGCGGGTTAAGAACACATGACCGCCGTGATTGGCTGTCACGTGGTCCGAAAACTCCCCAACGAGCGATGGGGAGCTTTTGTTTAGGGGACGGCAACTGTGATGTATACACAGAAATTCATGCAAATATGCGGGCACTTGGCACTAAGGACCAGGCGCTAGAGGCCGCATATATGCGTACGGCGGGGGCCGAGGGCTTAACATAGGTACAACATAAATCCATCTTGCCTCAAAAGTATAGCCCAACAGATTTTAAGAGACTAGATAGTTTGTTAATAGCCCATCATGAAACCCAAAGCAATGTGGAGGTAGTGAAGTATAAGCATAGAAAAGAAGGAAAGGTAGAAAGAAGAAAACAAAAAAGAAGGGTGGGAGCAAGAGAGGAAAAAGGGGAAGGTGGAAAGGAGAGCATTGGTGGAAGGAATAACAAGAGTACACAAATCATATAATGTAATTACTCTTGGCAGACAAAAGGGGTTTAGGAAAGTCGAGGATCGACGATTTAAGGAGAGTGTAGTGGTGCAGGAAATTATCGCACCAGAATCTTTTTGAATTATTCTGTACAGGAAAATTTAAGCCAATAGAACCATGTTTTAGTACTTTCAGTTGTATCTTTGATAGTCAGGCACTCTTGATGTGTGCCTGTCATAACTCTGTCGGTCTTATTTTCCCCTACCGCACCAGTTTTATTCATCCCTTACACCAGTGGTTCTCAACCTGGGGGTCGGGACCCCCTCGGGGGTCAAATGATGATTTTCCAGGGGTCACCAAATCCTGGGCTGTTCCTGAAGCCGGCACTGTTCTCCCAGGAAGGGAGATAATAAGAGGTGGTGGAGGAACAAAGAAAAAGGGAGAGAAAGGGAAAAAAGAGAGAGCAAGAAAGACAGTTAGAGGGAGGGATGGGGAAACAACCAAGGAATTAGGATAGAGAGAGATGAAAGGGAGAGAAAAGAGAAAGAGTGGTGCATCCTAAAATGTACTATAAGGGGTTTTAAAACTGTACAAGTGGAAGACAATCAGGGAGCGCTAAATGTCCGCGGGTTAGGGGTGCAAATTACTTGTCTTGCCTTGGGTGCTTTCAACCCACGCTATGAAAATAATTTTACTGTTAGGGGTCCCCACAACTTGGGAAATTTTATCAAGGGGTCACGCCAATAGAAGGTTGAGAACCACTGCCTTACACAGACCTGCATACTCTGCCAAGTAAAGCCTACCACCATTTTAGGTATCCATAGTTGCACTTGCTACAGTCTATATTGCCCAGACATTTGAGAACTTTACTGCTCTGGCCTCTGAAACTGAAGGCTGCATTGCCTTGAATTCTCTGTCTGAGCTCTTTGGTAAACTGAGTATGTGTTCATGTCACATACTCCATTTGTTCCAGCACCTTCCCTGTTGTCTACCCTATTTGTGCTGAGACCCAGTCTGCTGTTCTTGATGTCTTGATTGCCGTGCTCTCTTGCTGTCCCAGGAAGGCCATTTTCTCCAGAATGATATGTTTAATATTCTTTCTGTTGTTCAACTTCTTGCAGTCATAGTTTTGCCAATGGCTCACTTTCCTTTGTGTATGAATCTACCTGGTGTTTAGAAAACTTCTGACTTTTTTTGATGCCCATTCTGTAGTTTTTAATTTTCTGCCTGACACTGACTTTGCTTCTATCTGTCTTTTGAGCAATGTGAATCTGCCAGGTTCAGATTTCTTGCATTTGATGAAGTGTCCTTTGCTGCCCAGTTCTGTCTCTGAGCCTGCCTCTGGCAAGGTACCATTTTTTTTATACTGTATAGCTTGTCTGTTTAAGGTTCTTCTGTCTTTCTTGACTCCAACACAGGGTCATCAGCTGCTCAGGCAATTATTTGTCCAGGCTTTCTTTCCCAAGGCATAGCTCCAGGCAACCAAGAAACTATTATTTTCAAAAGTCTACCTACCACACTGTTTACCTTTCCTGAACTCTGAGACCAGCAGTTCAGCAGTGTTTGAGTATGTGCGAAAGCCAGCGGTTTACAAACGTGTCTCAAAGCAGATTTTAAGGTTTCCATGGCTGACTAAAAAGCAATCATAAGGCTTTTTACTGATTCGATAGATAAATTCACAAGGCTATATTTGGCCTGCCAAAGGCTTTGTGTTTCTGTACAGTCAGTCTTAACATTTACACAGTCCATCCTGGCAGCACAATCAGGTTAGCGACCTGACCTTTCTCTACTGCAGTTACACAATACAATTTGGATCACCGTTGTCTTTGCCAACACAAATTCAAGTACTTACTTGATAGGCATCTTAATGAATGGGTGTTTTTTTATCGGCCCAGATTTCAGCTTTAATTATTTTTTAAATTAATTAACTAACAGTGGTCACCCTATTACTGTATTGAACTTTAGGAAGCCTCCCACTGATGTACTATCAAACCAACTCCAAGCCTATATTCATGATACTGCCTCTACCTGGGCTACCTGATCCAGTTTCTGACATGCTTTAGTCTGCCAGCACACATGTTGCCTGTTCTACCTGATGTCCTGTCTCTATCTTTATCAGATGGCCTGGATCCAGTCATTCCTTCACCTGAACCACCTCATCTTGTTTCAGACCCTACTGCATCCATTCCACCTTCTCTAGTCAACATCCACCTGTACCATGTGCCCTAGTTTAGGATCTGCCTTTGCCACCTGACTGGTGCAAAGGCAATCTTCTTCCTCCATTTTGTCATTTAGCTACTCACCAGCACCTGCATGTATTACCTGCTAATAGATAGAAGTATCCTGTGGGCAAAAGGGAAAACATTCTGGAAGCTCCTTCAAAAGGGCTAGATACTGATGATCCTACTTATGATCTTATTGAGATTTCTAAGACTCTAAAGCCTCGTACACACGATCAGACTTCCATCCAACTTTTCAATGGATTTTGGTCTGAAGGGCGTTGGCCGTGAAGTTGTTCAGCACACACACTGCACAACATTTAGGCCTCGTACACACGATCGGTTAAACAGAGAACAACGGTCTGATGGACCATTTTCATTGGTCAAAACCGATCGTGTGTGGGCCCCATAGGTTATTTAACCATCGGTTAAAAAAAAGACAATTTGCTTTAAATTTAACCAATGGATTCCTAACCGATAGGTCAAAACCGATCGTTGCCTGTTGTACGTTGTTGGAACTCAAACAATATACCGTTTTCATCCTACTTGGACTCTGAGCCACTTTGCCACTGGTATACCATACTGTACCCTACCTTCAATCTTCTTTAAGTCAGGTGGCACATTCAATTAAAAACTGCTTATTCATACCTTTCTGTTAAAAAAAAACTGCTTATTCAGATGTAGCAAGGTTCCAGGCCTCCTTTGATCTAATGAGAACCTCCAGGGCCAGGGATAGCTGACATCCTTCTGTATGTAGTGGGTTGTGAGGCATGGTGTGTGCCGAATAGTTAAAGTTATTGGGTTCCAGACACTTCTTGAACGCAAAAGACAGTTTATGTCTCTTAACAAACATTTTTGTAGAACTTCAGCCCACTGAGCTCCCGGTCTCTCACTAGACCCACTGATTCACTGCCACTGAATCCCCCGAGCTCCTCCAATCTTCACTGTGGAATCTTCCTCAAGCATCACCCCCGGCTCTCTGCTGGGTCCCTAGCTTGGCACTCTAGATACCTCTCAAGATTTACCCCCTCTGGTCCACTTGGTCCCTGGCTGCTTGCAAGCGTTACCTCCGGTGGCTGGGTCCCTGGCTTGATACCCACTGAAGTTTCCCGATTCTTCACCGTCCCCAGTTGGTGAGAATGCTGCTCCGGTACTTTCTTCATTACTCACTGTAGTCCCTGGTATTTAGGCAGATAGTCCCTTACTGGCAACAGCTTCCTGTCAGGTCACCTGTGGCCAGGTGACAGATGCACCCCTTTGGAGACAGGAGTGCACCGCAAAGTAGTGAACCTAATAACCGACTGCTGCAGATGGACAGGAAACGTGAACCCAAGATTCCCCAGTGCGCGGAGTCTAAGGTCCAGCAGGTGTTCACCAGAGCCTCTAGTGGTGAGGATGGCCTTAGCTGCAGCTGAACCCAGGTCGTGACCCCTGGGGTCCCCCAGGTCACGCTCCATAGGGAGAGAGGCGAAGCAGCCACTGAGAACACAAGGGATAGTGATGGGTAAGCCAAGGTCGTGGCAATAGGCAGACAAGGGTAACCAGGGGACAGGCCAAAAGGTCAGGGTCACAGGCAAACAAGAGTAGTCAGGGACGAGCCTAAATCGGTACACAGAAAAGTTTACGTATCACACGGCAGACAGGAACAGCTAACAAAAAAAGCAGCAAAGCAGACCTGCAGTGCAACAGTTAATATAGACTTCCTGGGATGGCCTGGGGTGGGGCCATACAGGAAGGAGAGATGATAAAAAGGCAGCCAGAAGAGAGTCAGGCCTGTAATGGACACATGAGGAGAAGGTAAACTGCCAGACATTATTGCATGTCTATGACACTTCCCCTCTACCTCCGACCATGACAGGATCTCCGGCTGGCAGAACCTAAGCTTCTGGTTGGGCTGCAAGCCGCAGTCCCAACCCTGCGCTGCTCTCTTGCTTCTGGATAGCCCCTCAGACAATACAACATACGTCCACCCAGACAGCTGTTCAGGTTGCACAGAACATAGACTTCACCCAAATATATAGGCTCTCCCAGCAGGCCAAGGGATTCAAGAAAATCCCTGCCCATTGGCTGAGATCCCCCATATACCCATAATCTGACATTGCATTTCCCTTCTCGTATCTAGTACCACCAAGTACCCGGCCACCTATTGGTAGAAGAGAAAAGTGCAACAAGGCCTAACTTAGGGAGAAATCAATAGATCTCTAACAATCAATCAAAATAACTATTCCTGGCAAGTAAATTTGTCAGGAGCAACCCTGCCTAAACTCCAGGGTTCTACACAGATACCAGCATACATTTAATGTGAAGCAATTGCGGCTTTCTGGGCAGTCAGATTTAAAATAAAAAACAATTTTACTAATAATCGATATTTCAGTTTTTCGTTGGCACTGGTGGGTTGAATCCCTCACTGACTAATTAAATCTTATAGAGATTCCAGTGGTGAGATTTCCCTTTAGTACTTTGTATGGTAGTGACAGTAGGGTGGAACTTTGTATTCTTATGGTTACTATATGACCACTGGACCACTCAACAAAAAGCAGGTTAGCATTTGCTAAAGCCTGCCAGAAATATTGGCTTTGGGTGGAGAGGTCTTTTAATCTTACAGTGGAAAACCCCTATAATATACTTGTAACACCATACACTTTCTGATTTATTGGTGTATGTTTTTATGTGTGGACCTGTTAAGACTTTGCATTATTGTATCATTCTTTGTTATTTTAACTAACTTGTATTATTATTAGGAACCACATGCTGATGCCATATTCATCCCAAGTGTCCCTCAGGGATCTCTGTGTGATTGCAGGTGTGGTCCGGCGGTTGTTCGTTTGGTGTTAACCACACAAGCATGTGGGTTTGGTTTTAGCCACAGCTACTTGTACTCTCTGTGTGTTCCTGAAGGCAATCACGTAATCCCACATCTCTGTTGAAACAACCATATTTGCTATAATCATTGGAAACAGTGTTAACCAAGACTCTTCTTTCCACTGGAGCCTAGACAGTGCTAAGTGTAACATGCATTTGCATTGAGCTGATGTAGCACATAGTATGTTTGTCCCAAAATCTGTTTTATAGTGTACCCATGGCAACCATTGGAAAGCTTACTTTATGGCTAGGTCAAGGGGACACCACATGTCTCAGTTAGGTCTGCCGCTTGGCAGATATTTTATCACCTGGGTGAGTGAAATAGGTATTCATGCCAGCGTTAGTATTAGACAGAACCCCCAAGTAATGGAAAAGCAACAATTGTGTAAGGTCAATGGATGTATAGCCTCAACTGGCCTGTGAAGCTGTATTTGGGTTTGGCTTTTGCAACCATGTCTCCCTGGGCCGCAACTCATTCCGGCATCTTGAAGTTCCTAACAACCACCACCTGTGAACAGGGGTCATCAGAAGCCTTTCCACATTTTCCAATCAGAAACATATTAAGGCGGTTGATTCACAAGCCCAAAAGAATGATGCCATACTCTTATGGCCAATGTGATGCTAGTTTCCCATTTTTTTCACCAGGTTGTGCCCTACTCAACTGTTATAGCTGTTTTGGCATGAGTTGATTTTATTCAAGGTTATGTAGGCCATATATACAGTGCCTTGAAAAAGTATTCATGCCCCTTGAAATTTTCCAAATTTTGTCATGTTACAACCTAAAACGTTATGTCGCGTACACACAAAGAAAAGTTCTTGTCGAAAATTTCGTTCGTCTGTATGTAATTCTGACACACAAAAAAACACGCATGCTCAAAATCAAGCAGAAGAGCCGAACTGCCTATTGAATTTCATTGATCTCCACTCGTCGTACGTCTTGTAAGTCACCATGTTCTTGACGTTCGGAATTTCTGACAAGATTTGTGTGACCCTGTGTATGCAACACGAGTTTGAGCCAACGTTCCGTCGGAAAAAAATTCACGTTTTTTTGGTCGGAATTTGCGATCGTGTGTACGCAACATAAATGTATTTTATTGGGATTCCATGTGATAGACCAACACAAAGTCCAAAAGTTGTTTATCACACAAAACTCAAAACAATATTTTAGCTTTATAGAAAATGGAGAATACAACCATTAATTATTATCATAATTAATATAGCTAACTTATCAATACATCTGTGTACTATTAATAACTAATATTAACTACTAGTAATGTGTATACTTTGATGTGAATCAATAAGGATCATTATTGTCCCTATACACTAATTAAGTGACTTCTGAAGGCTGAAGGTGACTTATGAAGAATTGGTTCCACTAGACTTTAGTTAGGGGTATCAGAGTAAAGGGGGCTGAATACAAATGCATGCCACACTTTTCAGAATTAAAAAAAAAAAAATTTAAACCAATAAAATACATTTACGTTTTTGGCTGTAACATGACAAAATGTGGAGTATAAATCCTTTTCCAGGCACTGTAGGTGTGCCGAACACTTGGACATTTATTTATTTAATTGGCCAAAATATAAATTTATTCTGCCCATTCACATAAAAAGACGCTTAAGCGATAAACCTGCCTAGCGTTTAGGCGTGTTTGGACACGTTTACATGTGTTTTTTATGCTCAAAAGCTGCTCTCCTGAACTCTACTTTGTTGGGGTTTTTTTCTGCCTTAGACAATGGGGACCAGAGTGACTGTGCTGTGGGCGGCTGCCACAGCAGAAGACCTGATCAGCCATCTTAGAACGAGAGTCCAGCTGCGCACTCCGTATAGCCCGGCCCGCTGACAGCTTGAAGAAAGGAATGCCGATATCCGGCTTGTGTTTACACTGTGATCAGCTGTGATTGGACACAGCTGATCATGTGATAAAGAGCCGTTGATTGGCCCTTTATCCCGATCAACTGTGTCCGCAGGACACTGTCCCGGAACTTCCATCTACCCCTGGTCTACTTTCCAGGTTTGCATGCTCCTGCCTTTTGAATGGCCAGCCCATGATGATGTCACTCCCGCACACGGGAGTCACGAAAACTCAATGGTGATGTCACCGGCAGTTGCAACTACGAATATGTCATGAACAGTTTTGGCAATATTCACTGGACCTACAGGTTAGCATTATTATAAGCTTAGTACCTACAAGTGAAAAAGTGGAGTTTACTACCACTTTAAAAACCGTTAGCAATTCATTAATAAGATTAGTGATCAGCCACTAAACAGATGGAACAAATGGCTTCCTTTTGTAAAATCTACACAAAGTAGCAATTAATCTTGTATGATCGCTCAAGGCAAAAATTGTGTTTGATTGCTACTACATGCTACTTTGGTTGTGACAAGCTCAGTTGTCATTCAACAGCACAGAGCCCCATTGTTGAACTCTTCCACAGCCTAACCAAAACCATCCAGAGAATTATTCTGTGTGAGGTGGGGCATCGCTGTTACAGGAGATGGGAATTACTTGGCAAAGGTTCGGGTGTAAATCCCAACTCTGTGTTTAACCCTCGCCTCCTACTGCACCCCCTACCCTCCTCCCCCAATAGGTCCTGTTCCATGTTGTATGTTTTGTATTTTTGCTATGTTTTCAGCTAGGTAACATAACCTACAGGGCTGTATTCTTCTTCCAATCTTCTTATGGTGAAGGTCTGTCTTCAATGATGAAGAGAGTGTCAGAGCCACCCTTTGCTTTACTGCATGGTCAATGTAGGGCAGAGTGGTGATTCCACCACCAGTATCTCCTCAGTCTTCCAGGTTGAGTGATGCTGGGCTTCATTGATAAAAAGGAAGTCTTGATTCATAGACGTTTATTAAAAAGTAACATGCACATCAAGCCAACGCATTTCAGGGGAAAATACTTCTTTCTTCAGGGCTGTTGGTGCGTACTATGGAATGGGAACAATTTTCATGTATAGTTATATTGTATAAAGAAATTTTAGAAACCAGGATAGCAAATTGCTGCTTCTGCAACTAATGCCGCATACACACGATCATTTTTCGGCATGTAAAAAGGAACGTTTTTCAGCCTCTAGAAAAAAACTTCATCATTAAAACGACGTTGCGCACACACGATCGTTAAGAAAAAATGCTCTAGCAAAGCGCGGTGACGTACAACACGTACGACGGCACTATAAAGGGGAAGTTCCATTCGGATGGCGCCACCCTTTGGGCTGCTTTAACTGATTTTGTGTTAGTAAAAGACGATTCGCGCTTTTCTGTCTGTTACAGCGTGATGAATGTGCTATCTCCATTACGGACGGTAGTTTTACCAGAACGAGCGCTCCCGTCTCATAACTTGCTTCTGAGCATGCGCAGGTTTTTAACATCGTTTTAGCTCACACACAATCATTTTTTACAACCAGGAAAACGACATTGTTTAAAACGTTGTTTAAAAAATGCAGCATGTTCGAATTTTTTTTTTGTCGTTTTTCAGAACCCGAACGATCATTTTAAATGACATTTTTTAAAAACGTAGTTTTTTACATGCCGAAAAAATGCTTTCATCCTGCCATTCTATTTTCTGAAATGTCTTATCCAATATAACCATTCATGGGAATTATTCCAATCCAAAAGTACACAGTAACAGCCCTGAAGAAGGGAAGTCTTTTTCCCAGAAACATGTTGGCTTGATGTACATGTTGCTACTTTTTAATAAACCATAATTTCGAAGTTGCAATTCTCTGGACACTGGGTAGCAGCCCAATCCCCAAGAAGGCCAATTGCTACTATCCATCAATGGGCACTGTTTACCAGAAGGGATTCCTTCCCTTTTGCCCACACAAATATCCACCCAGGACCAGGTACTAATCCAGTCAGTCCAGCATGGTCTCCAACACTAGATCTTGTAGTAGAGGAACTCTAGGGGACATCTCCAAACTGATATTGCCCGTCTGAGTTGTTTTTATTTTTAACACCTGTTCAAGATCTATTCTAATTGATAAAATCCCCATGTTTGGGCTTTAATATCATCCTTCCGAATTCCATAAGACCTCCATTGTAAACTGGTAGTACCCACCTTCCTTAGCTGTCTACCATTACAGCACAATGGATTTTTAAAAACTATAGGTGGCCCTTTAAGTGGCCGCATTTGAATTGATTGCCTTGCACCCAGGTGATATTTGTTTAGTGCTTCCAATTTTAGATGACTATTCTAGAATTCCTTCACCGCTGCACAAAAATATACTCCCGTCAGGTTGATCAATATTTTCATTGTTTCACCTGTGTTTCTAGTGGAAAATGCAGGCATTCTGACCTTTTAAGAGATCTCAGGGGACGCTTGTGAGAGCCCCTTTTGTAAATGAAAGGTGATATGCCGAGGGAAGGGCAGCAAGCAGCAACTGGCATATTGTAACAGGATTAGTGAAGGGCAGATTAGGGCAGAGATGGGCAGAGGTGGGAGGGAATCCTGAGAAAGCAACATTTCGCAGGGTCTGTGGGAATGACTGATGCTGAGAGGGTGAATGAGCCTTTGATGAGAGGTACGAGTTTGGGAGACTGAAAGAAAGTCATGAAGATCAGAGAGAAGGAAGGGGTGAGGCTGCCTGCGTGTGCCAGGAATGTGGCTGCATATAATGTTTAATACTATATAAGGAGACAGCGAGTAGGACCAGAGATGGGACGAGCATTGGCATTTTGAGCAGGGGGGGAACACCCATGCTAAAGGCCTGGATCCAGCAATGTGACATGTTGTTTATACTTAACCGTTACAGTGCCAGAACCTCATCTGGAAATTTCTATTGAAGAGACATTTGCAAAGCCTGTAGCGGAGGGGGAACTGGAATGGTGCTAACATATATTTTGGCAACTGAGAAGCCATATTGGTGGTGAGGTTTAAAGTAGAACTCTTTACTTGTCCTCCACCACAGCTGATGAGTAACATACTGTTGGTTTTTCTGAGGGACGAGTATACTTTTAGGGAATTTATTTTGGGCGCTTTATATTTTCTTGGGGATATTGGTACAATTTTTGAAGGACTAGTTAAAGGGGATTCCTAGGGGACCCCCAGGTCACCAGAACTAGTGTCCCCATTAGAAGGTCTCCCTGCTATTACTTTTCTGGGGACAACCCAAAATATGGGATTTTCTTTTACGTTCACTTTCAAAAATAATGGTAAACAGGACAAATAGAGAGGGTGAATCTCCTTAAGGCCCCTTTCACACTTGTACGAATTCAAAGTCGTGCGACTTTGCCGCGATATTTCGCGGGATTTTGGATCAGTACTACTTTGCCACAACGTTGGCATGAACCAATGAAAACATACATGGTGTGAGGTAATTCCTTTTCCTTCCATAGTTGTTTCCAGTTCCTGTTTGCTTCCTGGTTGTTGTGGTGTGGTGTGTTGTGACAGAAAATGTTTGCTACTCAATATATTGCCACAGAAGTTGTCATTGCTGCTGCTGCAGTAGCAGTGTATGAGGAAGAAGAGGACATCTCTTTTTTTGGGCTGTTTGGAGCACATTGTTCCTGAGGGAATAACCAGGAAGTGAATGTGTGCTAGAAAAATGAAGGCCTCTTGAGCCTCTTAGGGAAAGAGAACCTTAAATGATGGGGGCATGGCCAGGTACTGGACAAGGCGGTGGTCATGGAAGGATTGGCTACTTGGGGGATGGGTTGGGCCTGAGCTCAGATAAAAGGGATCGCCCCAGGGAATTCTGGGTCTTTTTGGAAGCGCGCTGGAAAGAGCTACAATGTTGAAAGGATTGGGTGGGACAAGGGTCAAAAAGCTGCTTGTGCTTACAGCTTGTGCTTACAAAATTGTACTGAAATTGTGTCTATATTATTCAGGTACGATTTGCATGCTACTTGAGGTTTTAACATTGATGTCTATCGACATCAACTCGCATGGAAGTTGGACCAAAGTAGTGCAGGGACTACTTTGAAGTCGGCACGACTTAAAGTCGTGCCAATATGAATGGAAGTCATTGAAAATCATGGAGAATGACTTGTCATGCGATTTTGCAGTCCAAAATCGTGGAACAAGTCGTATAAGTGTGAAAGGGGACTTAAGCGGAGTTCCACCCACTTTTGAGAGGTAGTCTAAATAGGTTCCTTTAAGCTACTGCATTGTTGGTTCACTTACCTTTTCCTTCCATTTCCCTTCTAAATGAAGTGAGAAATTCAGACAAAGAAAAAAAACATTTAGAAGGGAAATGGAAGGAAAAGGTAAGTGAACCAACAATGCACTAGCTTAAAGGAACCTATTTAGAAAATAAAAACAAACCTTTACAACCCCTTTAAACAAAAGACCCCCTCTCCACCCCTCGTTTTTGGATATTGAAAAAATATATTTTTTTTCCAATAGTACTTCTGATTCAGCCGGGCTGCGGCCCAGGACGTCACATCCTCCTCTTCGGTGAGCTCCCCCGTCGTCTTCTGGGACCTGTGTGTGTCCCAAAAGACAAGCTGGCCATTCACAAAGCACCGCAGGACTCACTGCCAGTTTCCCTTAGTTGGAATGGCGGCGCCTGCACCCGAACCGATGGACGGATCGGCCTCGGGAGGGGGGCGACATCGCGGGCTCCCTGGACAGATAAGGGTCCTTATTAAAAGTCAGCAGGTACAGTGTTTGTAGCTGCTGACTTAAAAAAAAATAGAAAAATTGCGGGTGGAACACCGCTTTAATGGGGGCCCAGACAGCAATAAAAACTGACAGGTGTTCTAATATCTCTCAAAACAAAAAAAAAGGTTTGCTTTAGTTATACTGTAACTCTTGGACTTCCATACCTCTGTACAGGATGGAGACCTCTGGCGCGAATCTGCTCCTGTTGCTCTGGGAGACAGACCGCTCCCTTGCTGCTGGAGGCCACTCCGTTTATAACAGATACACACTACCGACAGGCTGCTAGATAAACTTCTATTACCCAGGGTAACGATTTGCGTCTTTACACTGCTCCACGCCACATCAATGTCTTCATACCCCAATGTGTTTAACCACTTGCCATCTGCCTCACGTACATATACATCGGTAGAATGGCACGGGCAGGCAAAGCAACGTAGAGGTACATTGATTTGAATCTACCGCATAGCTCCATGACCGTGCCTGCGGGACCTGCGGAATCGTATCACGGAGAGGCAGAACGGGGAAATGCCTTTGTGAACAAGGGTATTTCCCTGTTCTGCCTAGTGACAGGAAAGTGATCTACTGCTCCCTGTCATCGGGAGCAGTGATCACTGTCATGTCACTGGTAGCCCAGTCCCCTCACAGTTTGAATAACTCCCTAGGACACACTTAACCCTATTGGTTATCCCCTTCACTGCCAATGTAATTTACACAGTAATCAGTGCATTTTTATAACACTGTTCGCTGTATAAATGACAGTTGGTCCCAAAATAGTGTTAAAAGTGTCCGATGTGTCCGCCGCAATATCGCAGTGACGATAGAAATCGCTGATCGCCGCCTTTACTAGTAAAAAAATAATAATAATAAAAATCCCATAAAACTATCCCCTATGCCTATGTTGTAGACGCTATAACTTTTGCCCAAACCAATCAATATACGCTTATTGCGTTTTTTTTAAACAAATATATGTAGAAAAATACATATAGGCCTTAACTGAGGAAAAAAAAATTGTATATTTTTTTGGGATATTTATTATAGCAAAAAGTAAAAAAATATTGGGCCGGATTCAGATAGATTTGTCTATCTATCTGCCGGCGTAACGTATCTTAGATACGTTACGCCGCTGTAACTTTGGGCGCAAGTTCCGTATGCAGAAAGAACTTGTGCCCTTAGTTACGGCGGCGTAATTAGGCCCGCCTAATTCAAATGGGGATGTTGTGGGCGTGTTTTATTGAAATTTGAGATGACCCCGCGTTTTTGACGTTTTTTTTAACTGCGCATGCGCCGTCCGTGAAATATCCCAGTGTGCATTGCTCCAAAGTACGCCGCAAGGACGTATTGGATTCGACGTGAACGTAAATGACGTCCAGCCCTATTCGCGAACGACTTACGGAAACGACGTAAAAAAACTCGGTGCGGGAACGACGGCCATACTTAGCTAAGCCTCATATAGTAGGGGTAACTATACGCCGAAAAAAGCCTAACGTAAACGACGTAAAAAAATGCGCCGGCGGAACATCTGTTTCTGAATCGGCGTAAATACCTCATTAGCATATTCCTCTCGTAACCATACGGAAGCGCCACCTAGTGGCTAGCGTAAATATGCAGCCTAAGATACGACGGTGTAAGACACTTACGCCAGTCGGATCTTAGGGAAATTTATGCGTAACTGATTCTCTGAATCAGGCGCATAGATACGACGGCCCGCACTCAGAGATACGACGGCGTATCAGAAGATACGCCGTCGTATCTCGTATCTGAATCCGGGCCATTGAATTTTTTTCAAAATTGACACTCTTTTTTTAATTTATAGAGCAAAAAATAAAAACCTCAGGGGTGAACAAATACCACCAAAGGAAATCTCTATTTGTGGGGGGGAAAAAAAGGACGTCAATTTTGTTTGGGTGCAACGTCGCACGACCGCGCAATTTTCAGTTAAAGCGACGCAGTGCAAAATGGCCCGGTCACTGGGCAGCCAAATCCTCCGGGGCTGAAGTGGTTAAGGCCCACTCGGTAGACTATGCTTGCTGGACTGGTTACTTGCATTGCACTCCTTTCAACAACTTTAGACCAGGCAACGACAACAATTTAAATGCTTTACTTTTTGGAGGTATGCCATATAACTACCTGAAAAGGTATCTTTTCTAAAAAATAAAAAAAAGTGTTACTGTAGCAAGCCCCTAATCTTTCTCTCACAAGCTGTATAAACGCATTCAGTTAAATAAATAGGAAGAACATAGAGTTAAAATTAGAATGTATTTTCTTAAAGTTTTAGAGAAGTGAATGCCTTGGGGGGGAATCCGGAAAGTGAGGCCTTCAGCTGTGTGTGTACATACATTCATAGCATGGTCAAGTTTAGTTGATCTTTATCCATATATAGATTGGGTGTAGTGTATGAATATTCTGCGCTGTGCTACATTTATTTATTTAGTAATGAATGATCACTAGGAAGGAATGGTGATAAATGTTACAGTTACCTGGTTTACATCTAAGCTGAAAAAAGATTGTTTTAAAGTCCATAATATAATATAAACATTGGTCATGGAGAAAAAGGTATATATGTATAGCTGTCACCAGTCTAGTATAGATAGTAAGTCGTATACAGTAAAACCTTGGATTGCGAGCATAATTAGCTCTGAAAACAGGCATGCAATCCAAAGAACTCGTATATCAAAGCAAATTTTCTCTCAAGAAATAAGGGAAACTCAGATGATTCGTTCCACAACCATTTATTCATAATTCTTCAGTTTATGGTCCATAAAAAAAGATTATAGCAATGTGACCAGGCTGACCACGAATTGAAACCTCCACAAGGGGATTAGAAGTTACAGAGTATAAAAAAGAAAGAGAGGCGCCTATAATGCCTTATGCCGCGTACACACGATCAGTCCATCCGATGAGATCACTCTGATGGACTGTTTTCATCGGTTAACCGATGAAGCTGACTGATGATCAGTCGTGCCTACACACCATCGGTTAAAAAAACGATCGTGTCAGAACGCGGTGATGTAAAACACAACGACGTGCTGAAAAAAACGAAGTTCAATGCTTCCAAGCATGCGTCCACTTGATTCTGAGCATGCCTGGATTTTTAATCGATGGACGTGCCTACAAACGATCGGTTTTGTTCTATCGGTTAGGAATCCATTGGTTAAATTTAAAACAAGATTGCTTTTTTTTAACCTATGGATAAATAACCGATGGCGCCCACACACGATCGGTTTGGTCTGATGAAAACGGTCCATCAGACCGTTCTCATCGGTTTGACCTATCGTGTGTACTCAGCATCATATTCCGACCATGTGTGGGCCCCATTGGACTTTTTCCGTCGGAGTTTAGAAACAGAACATATTTTATCCATGGCGGATCGGGTCAGATCTCTCCGTAGGAGACAGCGGCACTGGACAAGCCCCTCCCCGCTCAGTAGGGCCGCCATCAGGAATTATGGGGCCCCCTACACAGCTTCAGGCATGGGCCCCCTGAGGGGGGGGGGGTTTTAGAAAAATAAATTACAAAAAAAGGGGGGTTGCCATCCGGGACCTCTGGGCCCTATAATAAAAAAAAGAAACCTCTGGGCCCTTTAATAAAAAAAAATATATATATAAAAAAAAAATATATATAGAAAAATAAATAAAAATAAACATTTATAAAAAAAAAGGGGGGGGGGTTGCCATCCAGGGCCCTGGGGACCTCTGGGCCCTTTAATACAAAATAAATAAAAAAAGGGGGTTTGCCACATGGGGCCCTGGGGACCTCTGAGCCCTTTAACCACTTAAGCCCCGGACCAATATGCTGCTAAATGCCCAAAGACGTTTTTACAATTCGGCACTGCGTCGCTTTAACAGACAATTGCGCGGTCGTGCGACGTGGCTCCCAAACAAAATTGGCGTCCTTTTTTCCCCACAAATAGAGCTTTCTTTTGGTGGTATTTGATCACCTCTGTGGTTTTTATTTGTTGCGCTATAAACAAAAATAGAGCGACAATTTTGAAAAAAATGCAATATTTTTTACTTTTTGCTGTAATAAATATCCCCCCAAAAACATATATATATATAAAAAAAAAAATTTCCCTCAGTTTAGGCCGATACGTATTCTTCTACCTATTTTTGGTAAAAAAAATCGCAATAAGCGTTTATCGATTGGTTTGCGCAAAATTTATAGCGTTTACAAAATAGGGGATAGTTTTATTATTTTTTTTTTTTTACTACTAATGGCGGCGATCAGCGTTTTTTTTTCGTGACTGCGACATTATGGCGGACACTTCGGACAATTTTTACACATTTTTGGGACCATTGTCATTTTCACAGCAAAAAATGCATTTAAATTGCATTGTTTATTGTGAAAATTACAGTTGCAGTTTGGGAGTTAACCACAGGGGGCGCTGTAGGAGTTAGGGTTCACCTAGTGTGTGTTTACAACTGTAGGGGGGTGTGGCTGTAGGACTGACGTCATCGATCGAGTCTCCCTATAAAACGGATCACTCGATCGATGCAGCCGCCACAGTGAAGCACGGGGAAGCCGTGTTTACATACGGCTCTCCCCGTTCTTCAGCTTCGGGGAGCGATCGCGACGGAACGGCTAGAAACGAATAGCCGCGCCGTCGTCCCGGATCGCTCCCTGCAGGAATCCGACCGCCGCATGTAGCGGGGGGGTCCCGATCGGACCCCCGACCCGCGGAAAGGCGGGGACGTACCTGTACGCCCATTTGCCTGTACGTGCCATTCTGTGGACGTACATATACATGCGGCGGTCGGGAAGTGGTTAATAAAATATATATAAAAAAGGGGGGTTGTCATCCAGGGCCCTGGGGATCTCCCGGCCCCTAGGGACCTCCGGACCCCTAAAAAAAAAAAAAATGACCCTTTAATAAAAAATAAAATAAAAATATATTAAATTTTTTTTTTTTTTTTAATAAAAAATAAATTAAAAAAAGGGGGGTTGCCATCTGGGGCACTGTGGGCCTCCGGGCCCCCGGGAACCTCCGGACCCAGGGGCCTGTACCCCCCTGATGGCGGCCCTGCCGCTCAGTGAGCAGAGAGGGACTTGTCATCCCCTGGCTTAGTGGAGATCAGCGGAGAGATCTCCCGCTGAGCTGGGTGACCGCTGAAAGTGGATCCGTCCCTGTGTGAAAGGGGCCTAAGTGTAGCAATATGGTTACATTTAATGAAGGTACAACATTTAGTAACTCATATGGTTGATGATTAAAACAGGCACAGTATGCAGGCATCCGGGGTAAAACTGTCCACATAGACCATCCCCCGCACCGCCGGCTCTCCCCTCTGTCAGTCTACAATCGTGACCGGAAAGACTACCCTGCAGTAAAGAGATCTGAAAGCAAGGCTTGAAACACTCATGGAGTGCAGCGTTGAAGGGACGGCGTCAATGGCGCTGCAGGAATTGGTCTTTGTAGACAGCTTTATCCCGAATGCCTGCATACTTAGATGTGCCTGTTTTAATCATCAACCGTGTGAGTTGCTAAATGTTGTACCTTCATTAGATGTAACCATCTTGCTACACTTAAAGGCGCCTCGCTTCTCTTTTATACTCAGTTGTGACATGACGCTACTTGTATATCAAGACATGGCTTGTATATCAAGTCAAAATATATAAAAAAAAAATTGCTTGTCTTGCCAAACACTCTCAAACCAAGTTACTCTCAATCCAAGGTTTTACTGTATTATAGCTTCAATCAGCCTAAGGCTGCTTTCACATTCAGGCGTGGAGCCGCGGTGACGGTATAGCCGCGCTATTTGTAGCGCGGCTATACCGTCGTATTTACCGAGATATTCGGGCGCTAGCGGTGAGGTTTTAACCCCCGCTAGCGGCCGAAAAAGGGTTAATACCGCCCGCGTTGCGGGCGGTATTACGGCGCTTTCCCATTGATTTCAATGGGAAGGCGCGGTATAGGAGAGGTGAACACACCGCTCCTATACCGCGGTAAAGATGCGGCTAGCAGGACTTTTGAAGCGCTCCTGCTAGCACACCGCTTCAGTGTGAAAGCCTTCGGGCTTTCACATTGAACACTACAGGGCATGATTTTTCATGCGGTATAGCAGCGCTATTTTTAGCGCTGTATCGCATGAAAAACGCCTCAATGTGAAAGGGGCCTAAAAGTTACAGGTTGCAATGGAAGGTGTGCAGACCAAGGGAACTTAAGCTGGCCATACACTGTTAATTCTTTCTTTTTTGTTCAGTCAGCATTGAGGCCCCATACACACGGGAGGATTTATCCGCGGATACGGTCCAGCGGACCGTTTCCGCGGATAAATCCTCTCGAGGATTTCAGCAGATTTTAATGCGATGGAGTGTACTCACCATCGCATTGAAATCCGCGCCGAAATCCTCTGGCGATGACGTGTCGCGCCGTCGCCGCGATTATGACGCGGCGACGTGCGCGACGCTGTCATATAAGGAATTCCACGCATGCGTTGAATCATTGCGACGCATGCGGGGGATCCCTTCGGACGGATGGATTCGGTGAGTCTGTACAGACCAGCAGATCCATCCGTTGGGATGGACTCCAGCAGATGGATATGTTGTGCATGTCAGCAAATATCCGATCTGCTGGAATCCATCCCAGGGGAGAAATGTCCGCGGAAAAAGATCCGCTGGCGTGTACACACTATAGGATCTATCCGCTGAAACCCATTTGCTGGGATTTATCTGCGGATGGATTCTATGGTGTGTATGGGGCCTTAGACATGTGCACACCGAAATATTTTGTTTCGTAATTTTGTTTTCGTCCGAAAAATAAATTTATTTAGTTACTCCCGAAATTCGTTTTTATTTATTTCGTTTTTCGTAAAAAATCCAAATTAAGGTCGAATCTGTCATTGAAGGCTTATGGTGTCTGTTGAATGTTCTAAGAAACAAAAAAAGAAGATTCGATAGAATCTTTAAAAAAAAAAAAAAACTCCCTGGAGTGTCGTGCTCGCCCCCTCCCTTGAACTACAGGAGAGTGGGCGTCCTCGACTCTCCTGTAGTCCAAGGGAGGGGGCGAGCACGACACTCCACACCACACCAGGGAGAAAGCCTTGCATTACTGTGTGGAGTTACAGACAGAAGAACAGGAAGTAAGGATTTCTCAGAAGAAATAAGGACATTTAAAAGCAAAATGGAAGGATGAGGTAAGTGAAGGAGGACCGCACTAAGTTAAAGGAAGCTATTTAGGGAAAAAAATTGTACCTTTACAATCCCTTTAACTAACTTCCTGTGATTGCAGGGCACCATGGGCCCACACCCTAGGGCTGGTGGTCAGCACAATGATGCAGATGCTGTCTGCATCTTTGAGGACCACCTATCATTTTAGGAGTGGTGAAGAGGAAGTGAGAGGAACTTGTATGTTCTGTGATCAGCCTGAAGACAATCAAAAAACGGTAAGCACATCCGGGCCGTGTGTATGCTCCATCGCAGTTTTCCCGACAGGTAAACTGCCGGAAAAAAATTGAGAACCAACTCTCTTTTTTTCCTGCCGGGATCCCCGGCAGTTTTTAAGCACCTTGGAACTTAGTATTAGGGTACAAATTTTACAATTTACAAATGTAATCCCAGAGAAACTAGTCATATGACCTTCCCATAAGTCATTAGCTGCAAATGATATAAGGAAGTGTAATTTATCAGTGGAAGAACAACTGGGGTGCATTTGTTTTTGTCTTCTCTTTATAGAAAACTGGAGTACAGTGAAATATAGTAAGATAGTCAACTCAGTCAACCATGTAACCTAAATGAGGTTTAGCTTTTTATTTCTAAAACGCAGTATTCTTGTAGTTAAACATCTGTGTATGCTGTTTGTCATCTTTGAATTTGGGCGTAGCCTTGCTCTCTAAAATGTCCCTGCTGCTGGCCAATTTAACACTGCGGTTTAATTTACAGTCTTGTTAGTTTCTGTAATAAAACCCCTTCCTGTGCTGTTAGTCTTTAGCAAATTTGGGCATAGCCTTGCATATTAAAATTTTCCTGCTGCTGGACAATTTTACACTGCTGTGTCATCTGCAGTCTTCTAATTTCTGTAGTAAAACACCTGCATGTACCTTTATCTCTAGTATATTTTGGCCATTTCTCCCTCATTAAAAATGTCTGGCTGCTGGCAAATTTGACACCTCAGAAGACGTCATCACAAAAAACGCGTGTCAGGCGGAGTTTGCGCATTACGTCACTTCCGGGTCAGCATGAGGTGAAAACCACCGCTATACACGCCTCTGTATACCCGTCTAGCTACAGAGTGCACGAGCCACGATCGAGTGCACCTGAGTTATTTTTATTGTTTTTAAATTGTATTTTTGTTTTTTATCATATTACTACACTGTGGGAGTATTTTTTATCCTCTGAGGGATCAGTGGAACTTGTGGGTCTGTGAGGACGTTGGAACAGCTGAGATCTGCTGAGGAGAGGACTGGAGCAGTGGCTGGAAAGCCTATACTACACGCCTTATACCCCTGGCAGGGTGCTACATCTGGTGAGTGGGGACCCCTAAAGGGGAGCACCGGGATCACCGCGAATATATTGGGCTAGATTCAGCAAGAATTTACACCGGCGTATCTATTCAGAAAGCAAGATACGCCGAAATTAGGCTAAGACCCGACTGGTGTAAGTCTCTTATGCCGTCGTATCTTAGTTGCATATTTACGCTGGCCGCTAGGTGGCGCTTCCGTCGATTTCAGCGCAGAATATACAAATGAGCTGGATACGCCAATTCAGAAACGTACAGGCGCCCGGCGGAATTTTTGCGTAAGGCTTTTTCCGGCGTAACGTTCCTCCTGCTATATGAGGAGCAACCAATGTTAAAGCAGGGGTTCACCCTTAGAGGGCACTTTTTCCCCTTAGATTCCTGCTCGTTTTCTCTAGGGGAATCGGCTATTTGTTTTAAAATATGAGCTGTACTTACCCGTTTACGAGACGCATCCTCTCCGTCGCTTCCGGGTATGGGCTGCGGGAATGGGCGTTCCTTCTTGATTGACAGGCTTCCGAGAGGCTTCCGACGGTCGCATCCATCGCGTCACGATTTTCCGAAAGAAGCCGAACGTCGGTGCGCAGGCGCAGTATAGAGCCGCATCGACGTTCGGCTTCTTTCGGCTACGAGTGACGCGATGGATGCGACCGTCGGAAGCCTCTCGGAAGACTGTCAATCAAGAAGGAACGCCCGCTCCCGAAGACCCATACCCGGAAGCGACGGAAGAAGATGCAGCTCGAAAACGGGTAAGTACTGCTCATATTTTAATACAAATAGCCGATTCCCCTAGACCGAACGAGCAGGAATCTAAGGGGAGAAAAAAAAAAATTTAACAAATGGGTGAACTCCCGCTTTAAGTATGGACGTCGGGCCAGCGTCGAATTTTGCGTCGTTTACGTTGTTTGCGTAAGTCGTTCGCGAATAGGGCTTTGCATAAGTTACGTTCACGTCGATAGCATTGACAATTTGCGGCGTAATTTGGAGCATGCGCACTGGGATACTTTCACGGACGGCGCATGCGCCGTTCGTGAGAAACGTCATTTACGTGGGGTCATGTTTTATTTACATAAAACACGCCCACCTCTTCAGAATTTGAATCCGGCGCGCTTACGCCGGCAGATGTACGCTACGCCACTGTAACTTAGGGTGCAGCCTCACTAAGTTACGGCGGCGTAGCGTATCTCAGATACGCTACGCCCACACAAACTTACGGTGGGCTTTATGAATCTAGCCCATTGTATATAGGAGCACCTCCCCACTACAAGAAGCTCAATCCAAGTCCTGTGGTCTGGACCCATTAGAAATTTGCAAACAACAAGTGTCCTAGAGACTGGTGTATTCTTTTCCCACTGATTGATTCTGTGTTTTTCACGTTTGAATTTTTTTTTGGACTATCAGGCCCCGTACTCACGACCAAACATGTCTGCTGAAACTGGTCCGCGGACCAGTTTCAGCAGACATGTTTGGCCGTGTGTAGGCCCGAGCGGACCATTTTCGGGCGGATCGGACAGGTTTCCAGCGGACAACTGTTTCCTGGACTTGCTTTAAAACAGTCCGCTGGAAACCTGTCCGCCCGGACATGTACGGTCGTCTGTACAGACCTACCGTACATGTCTGAGCGCCCGCCGTCCCTCGCATGCGTCGAATGACTTTGACGCATGCGTGGAAGCATTTAAAAGGCAGGCCCGTCCACGTCGCCGCGTCATTGTCGCGGCGACACCGCGTCATCGACGCGGCGACACCGCGGACACGCCCCGCGTATTGTTTACGTGCGGAGTTCTGTTCGATGGTGTGTACAGCCATCGAACAGAAGTCCCCGGGCAGACATGTCCGATGAAAACGGTCCGCGGACCGGTTTCATCGGACATGTCTGCTCGTGAGTACAAGGCCTCACACTGAAATTTCAGGCTGTGGCTTGTTTTTTGCTCTTATTTTCTTGTTTTGAATGTTTTTTGATATTCACTATTACCTTTGGGTATCTTCATGACCCTGGAGACCTAGAGGGGTGTTAGGGATGGTCTGTGTGGGCCATTACTCACACTTTATGCAGGTTTAATCCTGGGCATCTGATACATCTGATGCAGGTCTGATCCCGGGTCTACTGTTCACATTTTTTGTTTATTGCTTACTATTTACTTATATGTAATCATTATTATTATTTGCTGATATTGCATCCGTTCACTAACTGTATTGCTTATCACTTATTCACTTCACACCTCACTATTGCCTAGGTGTAGGGGTGAGTGCACAGGCAGCCAGCCACCACCCCCACTCTCACACTTATATACTGTATCATCTGCAATCTCTTAAATCTTAATAAAAGTTTGGTAAAAACGGCCAGCAGTAGAACGCGTTGCATCAGCGAGAACAGGGACAGCCTCAGCAAACTACTGCCCAATTTCTATCTGACAGTGAAAACAGGTCTCTTGGTTATTGATTAAAAAGTAAGTGTCACTGCTAAAACTACCCGTAAAAGCTAGGCAAATATGCACTGACAGAATACGCTGTTACTAACACTGTCCATGAAAATCTGTATTTTCTGTAAAACCATGCACAGTTTTAAGGCATGTTATTTAAAGGATATGTGTATTTCCAATGTTTCCTGCAAAGCCACAAAAAAAGACCCTCTACCCATTGTAAAGTATTTTTTAAACCATTTTTAGAATTGGTACATACTGTAACTTCCCTGGTGGTGCCCAATTCCCCAAGGCCATTTTTCAACATTAATTTGCCTATATGCCATATAAATGGCCACTACTTACTAACAGAATTGCCCCCATAGAAACTAAAGGGATTTGTAGCTAAATGTGGATCTGCTACATTTTAAATAGGATTCATCGAACCCTCAGCGAATTGAATCTGGGCAGATTGGCTCATCCCTAGTGGGAGGCATATCGGTTTTATCATAAGAAATAAATAGAGCAAAAGATACAAATTGCTGTCTTTAGATATAAAAGAAAGTGAAATGGCTTATAAATGTGGACGACAACTGCAAATGCATACTTTTTTTAATTTTTTTGTCATAATTTAGTTCCCACTAAACTGCTGCACAATATATGTGATTCTTAAATGTTTTTCTTAAAGCGGGGGTTCACCCTTAGAGGGCACTTTTTCCCCTTAGATCCCTGCTCGTTTTCTCTAGGGGAATCGGCTATTTGTTTTAAAATATGTGCAGTACTTACCCGTTTACGAGATGCATCCTCTCCGTCGCTTCCGGGTATGGGCTGCGGGAATGGGCGTTCCTTCTTGATTGACAGTCTTCCGAGAGGCTTCCGACGGTCGCATCCATCGCGTCACGATTTTCCGAAAGAAGCCGAACGTCGGTGCGCAGGCGCAGTATAAAGCCGCACCGACGTTCGGCTTCTTTCGGCTACGAGTGACGCGATGGATGCGACCGTCGGAAGCCTCTCGGAAGCCTGTCAATCAAGAAGGAACACCCGCTCCCGAAGACCCATACCCGGAAGCGACGGAAGAAGATGCAGCTCGAAAACGGGTAAGTACTGCTCATATTTTAATACAAATAGCCGATTCCCCTAGACCGAACGAGCAGGAATCTAGGGGAAGAAAAAAAAAAATTTAATAAATGGGTGAACTCCCGCTTTAAGTCCTTTTTTTGATATCCTAGATTCTATCTATTCCCATGTCTGTTTCTTTATTTTTCCTCTTTTCCATTTTGTAACACTTTTTCTTATTTTTTCGCGTTTTTTTTTCACCCCTTTTCGTTCATTCCTATTCTCAGATCCACCGCCCCCCTTCGTATCCCGTATCTTTTCATCTCCCGCTGACATTTGGTGACAGAGCTGGGTGACAGTGCCATTGACATGCTAATATGGGCATGAATAGAATGAGAGGGTGTTGGGGGTCAGTGCCAGCCCCCCCCCCCCACTGTGTGGCATAGGGAGTAATACAGCCTGGCAGCACCCCCCAATTTCACAGGGGATGCCATTGTGTTGGACTGGCAGAAAAGGCAATGGGTGGCAATGGACCTTGCAGAACCTCTGCTTTCACCCTTTACAAACACCATAGTGGGGCCATAAAAATAGATCTTTGCACATAAAGATAATGTCAGAATAAAATATGGCCTTGTTAGGGCGGCCTCGGCCATTTTCACTGCCTGCACAATGCAAGAAAGGTAATTACAGCAATGCAATCACATTTTTTTTTCTATCGTGAGATTTGTCTTCACACAATTTGTCACTTACCTAGACAATAGGGGCGGTTTACTAACAAAATGTGCAAACGTCCAATAAACCATAGCAACCAGACCTTCACTTTTATTGCCTGGTCTTGATGAAATGAGTTGGATTCCTGATTGGTTTCTAGGCATTAGTACACTTAGATTTGTACTGTATGTGACCCGGCATACTTTTTTTTTAGCTAACTTTTCTATGTTCTAAAGTTTGCCAGACTTCTGCCTTAAATCATCCTTGGGCGCATCATGTACAAGACTGGGACTTTTGCTCTCATTCTGGTGCTGCTGGAGACAATTTAAGGGCCTGGAAAAGGCCTTAAAAGGAATTTCAAATGTGGTGCCATTCATTTTATTTAACCCCTTCCTGATGGCCTTTAAAAAGCTCAGCAGTCATGTGACCACTGTGATTGGCTGTCACAGAATGTCAGGATCCAGGTCTGAACCAGCGACCCCTGCGGGATATGGTTGTGGCTTTTCTTGCTGGGCCACCAAGAATGATGGACAGCTCCCTGCCTGATCCCTTGGACAATCTTGCTATGTGTCTTATTTCTAGTGAACCTAAAACTCTTTGCTCTTCCCATGAACTTCCTGATTTAAAGTGATTGTAAAGGTAAATAAAAAACAAACAAACATGTCCATACCTTTCACATACTCAATTCAAATTGCTGGTGCAACTCTTCACAGCAGCCAAACAGACAAATTGAGAAGCGTGGGGGGGGGGGCTCTTTACAAAAAAAAGAAGAAATAAAGAAAAATATATATAAAAAAAGGGGGGTAGCCATCTGGGGACCTCTCGGCCCTTTAATAAAAAAAACATAAAAGAAATAAAAAATATATATAAAAAATATATATATATATTTTTTTTAAAAAAAGGGGGGTTGCCATCTGGGGCCCTGGGGACCTCTGGGCCCTTTAATAAAAACATTTTTATAAAAAGAAATTACAAAAAAGGGGGGTTGCCATCCGAGACCTCTGGGCCCTTTAATTTAATAATAAAAAGAAACCCCTGGGCCCTTTAATAAAAAATAAATTAAAAAAATGTATAAAAAAGGGGGTTGCCATCCAGGGCCCTGGGGACCTCTGGGCCCTTTAATAATAAAAAAATATATAAACAAAAATAAAAAAATAAACATTTATAAAAAAAAGGGGGGGGTTGCCACATGGGGCCCTGAGAACCTCTGAGCCCTTTAAAAAAAGTTATAAAAAAAATAAAGAAAAAGAAAAAAATAAAGAAATAAAATAATATAAAAAAATTGGCCCTTTAATAAAAAATATAATAAAAATATATATATATTTTTTTTTTATTAAAAATAAATTAAAAAAGGGGGGAGGTTGCCATCTGGGCCCCTGGGGACCCCCGGACCTCTAAAAAAAATAAAAAAATTGTCCCTTTAATAAAAAATAAAATAAAAATATATAAAAAAAATATATATTTTTTTATAAAAAAAAAAAAAAAAGGGGGGTTGCCATCTGGGGCTCTGGGGACCTCCGGGTCCCTTACAGATGTACTGCCTGTACCCCCCTGATGGCGGCCCTGGGTACCAGGACAAACAGAGAGAGTGAATCTTCTAAGAGAGCACATAAAAAAAAAAAGAACCGGGTGAAAGAGTAACCTCCAACTTTATCCAAAACCACATAAATTTTTTTTTTTTTACCATTGGATACACTTTAAACTTGATATTCCTTTGGTGAGTGGTTTCTGTCTCTGTGATGTCCTGGAGGGTAAATAGTTTCCTGGCCACACAGTTCCTTTGGCATGTGATTTATGGTACTGTGGCTACCTAGTAGATCAAAGGGTCTTGGTCCTCTGATTCTCCTGGCAGGTGAAGCATGCCCAATTTTGTGGTTTCCTGGTCGGGTTAAGGGTTATTGGTCCTGTGATTTTCAAGATGAGTGAAGGGTTCTTGTGGTTTTTCAAAGGCAGGTGAAGTGTTCCTAGGCTTGTGGTTTCCCCCGGAGGGTGAAGAGTTCCTGGACTTGTGGATTCCCTTCATGTATTATGTTCCCTGTGGTTCTTTTGTCAATCGATTGTTGATCCCAGGATGCCCTAACAGGTAATGGTTCCTGTGGTTCCTGCTGCTATGGCTCCCTGAAATGTTACTGGTCCTTTGGTCCCCTTTGCATCTTACAAAGAACTCTTGCCACTGAACTGTAACAGGGTATTATTGGTGGCACCATACCTGACCCTCATGGGGCTTTTTTACACTTGCTTCAACTTCAACACGCATTAAAGTGCCTACCGCATCAACATGCTTTTTTTATGTGTTTTTTTTTAAGGATTTAGTGATGCTTCGTAATGCTTCACGGTCCAGTAGAACCCTGGCTCAGTAGTACAGTACCCCCACTCAGTTTATTAGTACCCCTGTACAGCAGACCCCCAGTTCAATGGTACACTTGTTCAGCAGATCCCCAGCTTATTAGTACCCTCATTCAGCAGATCCCCTGCTCAGAGGTACTCCCAGGTCTACTGATGTCCCACTCAGTAGTATACCTAGCTTTGCTGATCCCCTGATCAGTAGTAACCCCCAGCTGTTCAAATCCCCTACTCAGTATACCCTCCCAGCTCTGTTGATCCCTCGCTCTGTTGATCATCCGCTCCATAGTAACCTCCAGCTCTGCTGATCCTCCATGAAGCAGTAACCCCCAGCTCTGTTGATCCCTCGCTCTGTTGATCATCCGCTCCATAGTAACCTCCAGCTCTGCTGATCCTCCATGAAGCAGTAACCCCCAGCTCTGTTGATCCCTCGCTCTGTTGATCATCCGCTCCATAGTAACCTCCAGCTCTGCTGATCCTCCATGAAGCAGTAACCCCCAGCTCTGTTGATCCCTCGCTCTGTTGATCATCTGCTCCATAGTAACCTCCAGCTCTGCTGATCCTCCATGAAGCAGTAACCCCCAGCTCTGTTGATCCCTCGCTCTGTTGATCATCTGCTCCATAGTAACCTCCAGCTCTGCTGATCCTCCATGAAGCAGTAACCCCCAGCTTTGTTGATCCCTCGCTCTGTTGATCATCCGCTCCATAGTAACCTCCAGCTCTGCTGATCCTCCATGAAGCAGTAACCCCCAGCTTTGTTGATCCCTCGCTCTGTTGATCATCCGCTCCATAGTAACCTCCAGCTCTGCTGATCCTCCATGAAGCAGTAACCCCCAGCTTTGTTGATCCCTCGCTCTGTTGATCATCCGCTCCATAGTAACCTCCAGCTCTGCTGATCCTCCATGAAGCAGTAACCCCCAGCTTTGTTGATCCCTCGCTCTGTTGATCATCCGCTCCATAGTAACCTCCAGCTCTGCTGATCCTCCATGAAGCAGTAACCCCCAGCTTTGTTGATCCCTCGCTCTGTTGATCATCCGCTCCATAGTAACCTCCAGCTCTGCTGATCCTCCATGAAGCAGTAACCCCCAGCTCTGTTGATCCCTCGCTCTGTTGATCATCCGCTCCATAGTAACCTCCAGCTCTGCTGATCCTCCATGAAGCAGTAACCCCCAGCTCTGTTGATCCCTCGCTCTGTTGATCATCCGCTCCATAGTAACCTCCAGCTCTGCTGATCCTCCATGAAGCAGTAACCCCCAGCTCTGTTGATCCCTCGCTCTGTTGATCATCTGCTCCATAGTAACCTCCAGCTCTGCTGATCCTCCATGAAGCAGTAACCCCCAGCTCTGTTGATCCCTCGCTCTGTTGATCATCTGCTCCATAGTAACCTCCAGCTCTGCTGATCCTCCATGAAGCAGTAACCCCCAGCTTTGTTGATCCCTCGCTCTGTTGATCATCCGCTCCATAGTAACCTCCAGCTCTGCTGATCCTCCATGAAGCAGTAACCCCCAGCTTTGTTGATCCCTCGCTCTGTTGATCATCCGCTCCATAGTAACCTCCAGCTCTGCTGATCCTCCATGAAGCAGTAACCCCCAGCTTTGTTGATCCCTCGCTCTGTTGATCATCCGCTCCATAGTAACCTCCAGCTCTGCTGATCCTCCATGAAGCAGTAACCCCCAGCTCTGTTGATCCCTCGCTCTGTTGATCATTCGCTCCATAGTAACCTCCAGCTCTGCTGATCCTCCATGAAGCAGTAACCCCCAGCTCTGTTGAT
This sequence comes from Rana temporaria, assembly GCF_905171775.1. Lineage (NCBI taxonomy): Eukaryota > Metazoa > Chordata > Amphibia > Anura > Ranidae > Rana > Rana temporaria. The sequence goes on along the minus strand of NC_053494.1, from coordinate 33,076,776 downwards.
CCCTCGCTCTGTTGATCATCCGCTCCATAGTAACCTCCAGCTCTGCTGATCCTCCATGAAGCAGTAACCCCCAGCTCTGTTGATCCCTCGCTCTGTTGATCATCCGCTCCATAGTAACCTCCAGCTCCGCTGATCCTCCATGAAGCAGTAACCCCCAGCTCTGTTGATCCCTCGCTCTGTTGATCATCCGCTCCATAGTAACCTCCAGCTCTGCTGATCCTCCATGAAGCAGTAACCCCCAGCTCTGTTGATCCCTCGCTCTGTTGATCATTCACTCCATAGTAACCTCCAGCTCTGCTGATCCTCCATGAAGCAGTAACCCCCAGCTCTGTTGATCCCTCGCTCTGTTGATCATCTGCTCCATAGTAACCTCCAGCTCTGCTGATCCTCCATGAAGCAGTAACCCCCAGCTCTGTTGATCCCTCGCTCTGTTGATCATCTGCTCCATAGTAACCTCCAGCTCTGCTGATCCTCCATGAAGCAGTAACCCCCAGCTCTGTTGATCCTCTGGTTTGCTGATCATCCTCTCTCTCCTGTCCCTGCTCACCTTCCGCTATAGTGTTCCCATGATGCACACCCTGTGTGTCGTTTGCCAGTTGCACTGCTCTGGTCTTGACCCCTCTTACCTTCCTGCTGCTCCTCACTGCACACTAGATGTGATATCTAAACCAGACACTTCCAGATTATATACACTGATAGGCTGCACTGGTGGGCACTGATGAGGTGGCATTGATAGGCTGCACTGATGGACACTGATAGGCTGCACTAGTGGGCACTGATGGGCACTGATGGACACTAATAGGCTGCACTAGTGGGCACTGATGAGGTGGCACTGATGGACACTGGTAGGCTGTACTGGTGGGCACTGATAGGCTGCACTGGTGGGCACTGATAGGCTGCACTAATGGGCACCGATAAGCTGCACTGATGGACACTGATAGGCTGCACTGGTGGGCACTGATAGGCTGCACTGATGGAAACTGATAGGCTGCACTGATGGACATCGATGAGGTGGCACTGATGGGCACTTATGAGGTGGCACTGATGGACACTGGTAGGCTGCACTGGTGGGCACTGATGAGGTGGTACTAATAGGCACTAATAGGCTGCACTTATGGACACTGATAGGCTGCACTGGCGGGCACTGATAGAAACTGATGGGCACTGATAGGCTGCACTGGTGGGCACTGATAGAAACTGATGGGCACTGATAGGCTGCACTGGTGGGCACTGATGAGGTGGCACTGATTGACACCAATTTTAGCTGCACTGGTGGGCACTGATGAGTATATAATTTTCATGATAAAAAATAATGGATGTGGGAGCCTTTTGGTTGGCGTGAATTTTTTTTGGGGGGGGGAGGGGGTGAGCATTTCATTATTGGACCCAGGCAGCACAATGTCTTAGGCCAGCCCTGCATATGACATCCAGTAAGTCATGGCCCGGCCATCATTCTGCTAAAGGGCCTGGCAGAAAGGTGTTAAAAAAGCGTGTCCAATGCCACATTTTGAAGCAAGTGTAAACAAGCGTTTACTGCCACCTTACTTATAACCAATATCATAACATTTCCCCGCCACAAGGATAGACCATGCGGTATTTTTGAAATTAATAGTCATAGCAGCAAAACTACTATTACTCTAGTCACAGTGAATAAATAAAAAAGAACAAAACAATATGTGCTGGGTATAACAAAACAATATGTGCCGGGTATAACAAAACAATATGTGCCGGGTATAACAAACAATATGTGCTGGGTATAACAAAACAATATGTGCTGGGTATAACAAACAATATGTGCCGGGTATAACAAACAATATGTGCCGGGTATAACAAACAATATGTGCTGGGTATAACAAAACAATATGTGCTGGGTATAACAAAACAATATGTGCTGGGTATAACAAACAATATGTGCCGGGTATAACAAACAATATGTGCTGGGTATAACAAAACAATATGTGCTGGGTATAACAAACAATATGTGCTGGGTATAACAAACAATATGTGCTGGGTATAACAAACAATATGTGCTGGGTATAACAAACAATATGTGCTGGGTATAACAAAACAATATGTGCTGGGTATAACAAACAATATGTGCCGGGTATAACAAACAATATGTGCCGGGTATAACAAAACAATATGTGCTGGGTATAACAAAACAATATGTGCTGGGTATAACAAACAATATGTGCCGGGTATAACAAACAATATGTGCCGGGTATAACAAACAATATGTGCCGGGTATAACAAACAATATGTGCCGGGTATAACAAAACAATATGTGCTGGGTATAACAAACAATATGTGCCGGGTATAACAAACAATATGTGCCGGGTATAACAAAACAATATGTGCTGGGTATAACAAACAATATGTGCTGGGTATAACAAAACAATATGTGCTGGGTATAACAAACAATATGTGCTGGGTATAACAAACAATATGGGCTGGGTATAACAAAACAATATGTGCCGGGTATAACAAACAATATGTGCTGGGTATAACAAAACAATATGTGCTGGGTATAACAAACAATATGTGCCGGGTATAACAAAACAATATGTGCTGGGTATAACAAAACAATATGTGCTGGGTATAACAAAACAATATGTGCTGGGTATAACAAACAATATGTGCTGGGTATAACAAACAATATGTGCTGGGTATAACAAACAATATGTGCTGGGTATAACAAACAATATGTGCTGGGTATAACAAAACAATATGTGCTGGGTATAACAAAACAATATGTGCTGGGTATAACAAAACAATATGTGCCGGGTATAACAAACAATATGTGCTGGGTATAACAAACAATATGTGCCGGGTATAACAAACAATATGTGCTGGGTATAACAAAACAATATGTGCTGGGTATAACAAACAATATGTGCTGGGTATAACAAACAATATGTGCTGGGTATAACAAACAATATGTGCTGGGTATAACAAACAATATGTGCTGGGTATAACAAAACAATATGTGCCGGGTATAACAAAACAATATGTGCTGGGTATAACAAAACAATATGTGCTGGGTATAACAAAACAATATGTGCCGGGTATAACAAACAATATGTGCTGGGTATAACAAAACAATATGTGCCGGGTATAACAAACAATATGTGCTGGGTATAACAAACAATATGTGCTGGGTATAACAAACAATATGTGCTGGGTATAACAAACAATATGTGCTGGGTATAACAAAACAATATGTGCCGGGTATAACAAACAATATGTGCCGGGTATAACAAAACAATATGTGCCGGGTATAACAAACAATATGTGCCGGGTATAACAAACAATATGTGCCGGGTATAACAAAACAATATGTGCCGGGTATAACAAACAATATGTGCTGGGTATAACAAAACAATATGTGCCGGGTATAACAAACAATATGTGCCGGGTATAACAAACAATATGTGCTGGGTGTAACAAACAATATGTGCTGGGTATAACAAACAATATGTGCTGGGTATAACAAACAATATGTGCTGGGTATAACAAACAATATGTGCTGGGTATAACAAAACAATATGTGCCGGGTATAACAAAACAATATGTGCTGGGTATAACAAAACAATATGTGCTGGGTATAACAAAACAATATGTGCCGGGTATAACAAACAATATGTGCCGGGTATAACAAAACAATATGTGCTGGGTATAACAAACAATATGTGCCGGGTATAACAAACAATATGTGCTGGGTATAACAAAACAATATGTGCTGGGTATAACAAACAATATGTGCCGGGTATAACAAACAATATGTGCTGGGTATAACAAAACAATATGTGCTGGGTATAACAAAACAATATGTGCTGGGTATAACAAACAATATGTGCTGGGTATAACAAACAATATGTGCTGGGTATAACAAACAATATGTGCTGGGTATAACAAAACAATATGTGCTGGGTATAACAAAACAATATGTGCTGGGTATAACAAACAATATGTGCTGGGTATAACAAACAATATGTGCTGGGTATAACAAACAATATGTGCCAGGTATAACAAACAATATGTGCTGGGTATAACAAACAATATGTGCTGGGTATAACAAACAATATGTGCTGGGTATAACAAACAATATGTGCTGGGTATAACAAACAATATGTGCTGGGTATAACAAAACAATATGTGCTGGGTATAACAAAACAATATGTGCTGGGTATAACAAACAATATGTGCTGGGTATAACAAACAATATGTGCTGGGTATAAACTCTTTGAAGGTACTTTACAGTCATCGTATGTATCCGTATGTACCAGCTGCACAACAGAGCCTCAGGGACAAGAAACTATCCAGAGATACCATCCAAGTCACCAACACCACTTCACTGCAACTTGACTGCATTGAAGAAAGAATGCCAGACCTGAGACAAGTCCCTACTTGAACAATCTGGCTGCCTTCAAAATACCTAAAAAACCCACCAAGCTGCCATGAAGGATATTTTTATATCCAATCCTTAGCACGTGTCTACAAATATAAGTATAGGGAAAGGAAGATAACCCAAACTTGACTAAACTCAGATTGGAAACAGATTTTCTCCACCCATCCAAAGTCTCTGAAACCCTCCCAACTATTACCAGCCCAGCCATTCTGATAAGATGCCTTGACTGCTGAGAAGCTTAGGCTTAGGCTTAGGCTTAAAGAGGGGGTTCACCCGAAAAACACATTTTTAACATTAGATTGAGGCTAATTGCGGGAAGCACAATCGGGTGTTTTTTTTTAAATCAATGCAGTACTTACCGTTTTAAAAAGCGATCTTCTCCGCGGCTTCCGGGTATGGTGTGCGGGACTGGGCGTTCCTATTTGATTGACAGCCTTCCGACCGTCGCATACAGAGCGTCACGATTTTCCGAAAGTAGCCGAACGTCGGTGCGCAGGCGCCGTATAGAGCCGCACCGACATTCGGCTTCTTTCGGCAACTCGTGACGTGCTGTATGCGACGGTCGGAAGACTGTCAATCAAATAGGAATGCCCAGTCCCGCAGACCATACTCGGAAACCGCGGAGAACATCTATCTCTAAAACGGTAAGTACTGCATTGATTTAAAAAAAAAAATACCCGATTGTGCTTCCCACAATTAGCCTGAATCTAATGTTAAAACATTTTTTTTGGGTGAACCCCCGCTTTAACTTAACTTCAACTTATTTAAACCATAACAAAACCCTGCCCCCCCAAAAAGACACATAGACCACTTTAAGTTGGAAGTAGGGCAAGGCCACAGCTTTATTGAACATATCGGAATAACAACCTTCAAAACACCAATAACCATGCCAGTCACTGTTATACCTTGAGCATCTATAAAGAAACCGTTTAGTCTAAGAGGCCTGTCTCCACCATCAGTGCGAGATAGGCATTAAACTGACCCCGTTATTCAACTTGAGGACTTAGGGCCAGATTCACAAAAGAGATACGACGGAGTATCTCAGATACTCCGTCGTATCTCTCAGAGTATCTATGCGACTGGTTCATAGAATCAGTTACGCATAGATATCCCTAAGATCCGACAGGTGTAATGGACTTACACTGTCGGATCTTAGGATGCAATACCGCGGCCGCCGCTGGGGGGAGTTTGCGTCGTAAACCAGCGTCGGGTATGCAAATTAGGAGTTACGGCGATCCACAAAGGTTTTTCCTGTGGTTACGTCGTCGCAAGTGTTAGATTTCCGTCGCAAAGATAGGGCACCTTTAATATGGTGTAAAAGTACTCCACCATGTTAAAGTATGCCCGTCTTTCCCGCGTCGCTTTTGAATTTTTTATTTTTTCTGGCGCGATTCTCAAAACGTCGGCGCGTCGTAATTTCGCGCAAAGCACGTCGGGAAATTTGCGACGGGAGCATGCGTAGTACGGCCCATTTGAATTGGGCCGCCTTGCGCCGGACGTGTTTACGATACACCGCCGCAAATTTCCAGGTAAGTGCTTTGTGGATCGGGCACTAAATCTGAAAACTTGCGGTGGTGTAACGTAAACGGGTTACGTTACGCTGCGCCACAGCTACGTGAATCTGGCCCTTAGCCCATAAAGTAAGGTGACCAGATTTTTAAAATGTTTTTTTTTTTTATTAGCAAATGATAAACTATTTTATACGCATATTTTCCTCTTCCCTTCCATTAGTACAGTAGTACTGACCAACTTGATTCCTACACTGACCTACATGACCACTGCACTAACCTACCTGATTCCTACACTGACCACTATACTGACCAACCTGATTCCTACACTGACCACTACACTGACCACTACTCTAACCTACTTGATTCCTACACTGATCTACCTGATTCCTATACTGACCTCTACACTGACCTACCTGAGTTCTATACTGACCACTACATTGACCTACCTGATTCCTGCACTACTCACACCCCCCCTACATGAACAGTGTAGATCGGTTGATTTTGCACACCTCTCCATGGCCTCCATGATAATCAATCGGAGCAGGGCTCTTCCCAGCACCAGGTACTCTTCCTGACACCCAGCCGCACCTCAGTATGCCCTGCCAAGAGCTTCTACAATAGCGGCTGTACGCTCTGTACCAATCCTCCTCTCCGCCGTTCTCACACACACACACGGTCCACCCGCAACAGAGGGATCATGGGGGACAGGCCGGACCACAGGAGTCCCTGGGCGGGGGGCGTGGGGGCAACACAGCACACTTGGGGGGGCACAGTAATGATGTTGCGCCCCCTCTAAATGTTGCACCCGGGGCGAGAGTACCAAATGCCCTCCCCATGCCACTGCAATCCGGGGACAAATCCAGGGACAGACTGGCTCCGGGGAAAGTGTCCTCAATCTGGGGACTGTCCCAGGAAACCGGGGATGTCTGGTCACCCTACCATAAAGTAATACCAATTGCTGGCATGGTAAAACTGCCAAGGAAGCTGTGACGAAACACACAACGGGCGAATGGGTGGACAACTCTTGTGACGTCAAATTCTCCGGAAGTACTGGGACGTGCCTCCGCGTAGCTTTTTCTAGAGTTCAGGCTTCACTCGACACCTCGTGCCATTGCAACCAATCCCAGCGGAGCCACCCCGAATCCCTGATTAGGGTGACACCCCGCTTGGTTGACAAGCATCCAGCAGTCAAAGCTCCCTTTCCTTAGTGCGGGGCGGGTCAAGGGGCCTTCATTCTCACACCACATCTGCTAGCCATTAACCCTCTTCTCCCTGGATCTCCTTCCAATCCATCCATGCAGACCTAGCATTTATGCTTGAGCTCTCTCCAGGCCTTCCTTGTGTGTTGAAGGCCCCTTTCACATTGAGGCGTTTTTCATGCGGTACAGCGCTAAAAATAGCGCTGCTATACCGCATGAAAAATCATGCCCTGTAGTGTTCAATGTGAAAGCCCTAAGGCTTTCACACTGAAGCGGTGCGCTAGCCGGAGCGCTCCAAAAGTGAAATCAATGGGAAACCGCGGTAATACCACGGTAATACCGCCCGCAACGTGGGCGGTATCAACCCTTTTTCGGCCGCTAGCGGGGGTTAAAATCTCACCGCTAGCGCCCGAATATCGTGGTAAATACGACGGTATAGCGGCGCTACAAATAGCGCGGCTATACCATCACCGCGGCTCCACGCCTCAATGTGAAAGAGGTCGAAGAGTTTCTTGTCTTTTGGTTCCTTAGGCGAGGGGTTCCTGTAGTTCTTCTTAGTTGAAGGGTTGCTTGCTCTGTGCCTCTCTTGGCAGGTTAAGGGTTTCTGGCCCAGAGGTTTCCTTGGCGTGGGCACACAAAGATGAGCTTCTTGCTTAATCCAGTGTGACCAATCTGTCCTCACTAAGAGCTGCTCTCCAAGGGTATTTGTTATGGTAATCACAGCTTGCTGAGTAAGGTGTATATCCTGCTGCGTGTATGTGTGTGTTTGTTCCTCTGAGTGTGTGCATGTTTGTGCTGCTTACTGCGTCCTGCTGTGTGTTTATGTTTTCCTGCTGCGTGCTGCCGAATATTTATACATCATAAAAAAATTGGCGAACGTACATCTGTCAGTTTCAGCTATTCTTTCTGACTGCACATCTAAGCACTGTTCTGCATGCTGTGAGGGAGTGCTGAATTTTTATGTGCCATCCTTAGGAAAGTTAATGCAGTTGTATTTGCTTTATGTCCTGCTGTGTTACAAATCTAGAACGCAAGGGTAATGTCAGATGAAGTCGAAAATGGTGCGATTTTTAGGATTTCGGATAACACTTATAAGAATTATTTCTAGCAGAATTTGAAAACTTTCATTACAAACTTAAAGAGGTCGTAAATTCAGAAGGTTTTTTATCTTAATGCATTCTACGCATTACGATAAAAAGCCTTCTGTGTGCAGCAGCTGCCCAGCACCCCCTAATACTTTCCTGCGCCCCATCTCTATCCAGCGATGTCAACGATTGCCTCGGCCATCCGGGGCTCCCCCCCTGATTGGCTGAGACAGCAGCGGCGCCATTGGCTCCCACTGCTGTCAATTAAATCAGTTAGCCAATCAGGAGAGAGAGGGGCGGGGCCATACCGGGGCTCGGTGTCTGAATAGACACAGGGAGCTGTGACTCAGCTCTGGTGCCCCCATAGCAAGCTGTTTGCTGTGGGGGCACTCAACAGAAGCACCGAAGAGGGACCCGAGAAGAGGAGGATTGGGGCTGCTCTGTGCAAGGCCATTACACAGAGCAGGTAAGTATAAAATGTTTAGGGGCAGATCCACAAAGAATGTACGCCGGCGTATCTACTGATACGCCGGCGTACTTTCAAATTTCCTGCGTCGTATCTTTGTTTTGAATCCTCAAAACAAGATACGACGGCATCTGGGTTAGATCCGACAGGCGTACGTCTTCGTACGCCTTCTGATCTAAGCTGCAATTCTTCGGCGTCCGCTGGGTGGCGTTCCCGTCGTTTTCCGTGTCGAGTATGCAAATTCGCTATTTTCGACGATCCACGAACGTACGAGCGGCCGTCGCATTTTTTTACGTCGTCTCTAGTCTGTTTTTTTCGGCGTATAGTAAAAAGCTGCTATTTGGTGGCGTACGCAATGTTAAGTATGGCCGTCGTTCCCGCGTATAATTTAAAAAATTGTATTTAGTTTGCGTAAGTCGTCCGTGAATCGGGATGGACGTAATTTATGTCCACGTCAAAACAATGACGTCCTTGCGACGTCATTTAGCGCAATGCACGGCGGGAAATTTTAGGGACGGCGCATGCGCAGTTCGTTCCGCGCGGGGACGCGCTTCATTTAAATCAAACACGCCCCCTACTTGCCGATTTGAATTACGCGCCGTTACACCGCGAGAGATAGACTACGCTGCCGTAACTTACGGCGCAAATTCTTTCTGGATTCGGAGCAAACAAAAGTAAGTTACGGCGGCGTAGCGTATGTCAGATACGCAGCGCCGGGGCAGATCTTTGTGGATCTGCCCCTTAGTATTTTTATGAATTTTTTTTTTTACTTTACAACCACTTTAAAGAGGAGTTCCACCCAAAAATATAGCTCACACTGAGGATCAACCCTGGACAGAGACAGTCTGAGCCCAGGGTTGTCCATGCACGTGTTCACGCCTGAACTGGCGTATACCCACTATACCCTCTAGAGTCGCATGCTGTAATTGCTTTCTTTGAGCAACGAACACACTTAGGCCCCTTTCACAGGAGCGGTTCGATCGGGTCCGGCTGTCTGTTTTTTTAGGCGGCTCCGATCGGACCTTCCATTTCCCTCTATGGGCCGGTAGATGCAAACAAACTTGTGTCCATTTACTCCCGCCTCCCCCCAGGTACGATCTGGCCAAAAAAAAAAAAACTGAAGAGCATTTGTTCTGTCTGGCCAGATCGGATCAGAGATCAGTTGGATGTAAACAGACAGCCTGTCCGTTTACATCTGGCTGCCCATAAAGCAGAGTGTGTGCATAAGTTGAATCGACACGGACCTGTCATCTGGCCACTCAGCTCAGCAGGGGATCAGCAGATGGATCTAATACCCCTTGATGACGATGTCCTATTGGACGAATCGCATCGGGTGGAGCTACATCAGTGACGACATTATGCCTGTGATGCAAATTTATATCTGCCCTTTGTAAGTAGTTCTGATTATATTAAGTGCTGGAATTTTAAACTACTACACGGGGAGGTTGATATACTAAAGGCAGATATACTGTGCATGGCAAGTGCGCTTGGAAGTGCAGTTGCACTAGAACTGAGGGGAAGCTTCGAAATGAGGGGAAGCTCTGCTGATTTATTTCATTCAATCATGTGCAAGCAAAAATACCTTTTTTTTTTAAATAAAAAATCAACACCTATGAGTCCTTTCCTTGCCTTTATTCCTTCCGAGTAAATCTGTGGATCACGCTGGTTATCTGGAGACCTCCTCTCTAAGCTTGGATTATGCCATCCATCCATCCATCCCAGTGGGATATCTCCCAAAAGTGCAGCCAGGCCTTCATCTTAGGTCTTACCTGCTAGTAAGCGGTTTGTGAGTGGGGTGTGCACAGTGCCGATCCTGACCTCCCTGGGGCCCTAAGAAAAATGACATGGCACATTAAAAATGAGAAGCGGGGGGCTGCCGACAGTGACATGTCACATTAAAGAAAGTTGAGAAGCGGGGGGAGGGGGTGTTCTGCTGTCGAAAAATACTCAGCCAGCGAGTTTAAAAGCGGGGTGAGGGGGCGAAAATGACTTCTCACCAGGCGGGGCCTTTAGTAATTTGGGGGACCCTTCGCAGCTTTGCGGGGCCCTAAGCGGCTTGCATAGCGAGCCTATAGGGAGGATCGGCCTTGGGTGTGCACCTGGGTGTGCAGTGCTGCTTTTTCACGTTGGATCACCAGAACTTGGACGTTCTATACCTATATACATTTTATGATGGACTTTTTGCCTTTTTTTTTCTCCAGTTTTCCTTAGACTTTTATATTGTTATTCTTTTTGCACATGTATTTGAAGTTTTTTAATTTTATTTTATCAGTGTTTCGTTATTTGTAAAACCATTGGTGTGTAAAATGTAAGCACTAGGGTATCCTGGTATTCAGTGCCTGTTGCACTTGGTACTTGTATATGTATCCTTTTTTTATGCCCAATAAACGTTTTTTCTGAATAAAAAATGTAAGCACTAGCACTTTACTTGATAGCACAACACAATTTTTTATTTATATTGGCAAAATCAGATCCAGCCCTTGTGAAAGGGGCCTAAGAGGTTGATTTATAAAGAATTTGTATAGCCATTCACCCAGTGCTGATGGGTAATAAAAACCTACTGTAAATAAGCCATATCCCTACTGTTAAACAAAAAATATCACATTTGGCCACTAGGTGAAGCTAAGCATTATAGGAAATCCCTATGATACTCAGCTACATCTAGTGACCATTTGTGGTATTTTACATTTAAAATCAATGATTTACAATGAAATAGCACAGGATATAGCCTAATCACAGTACATTTTTGCTCTCTATCTATCTATCTATCTATCTATCTATCTATCTATCTATATATATATATTTGTATATACATTTATATATATATATATATATATATATATATATATATATATATATATATATATATATATATATATATATATATATATATATATATATATAAAAAATATATATATATATATATATATATAGGTATCTCTCTCTCTCTCTATAGAGGGAGAGAGAGAGAGAGAGATTGATTAAAGTGCATCCATACAGTTTAAATGTTTACTGTATTTATCAATGTTTTCACCCAGGATTAACATTTTTTGTTTTCACATAAAGATTTAATTAGACCTCACAGTGTATATCTTTAAACTGCAGTTTATGGCAGGTTGCAGTTCTGTGATCTCTGCTCCCACTTTCCTAGATAACATATTAGGTACTAATTTTTATGTCCAGCACAAAATATTTCACATGAAATGTTAGCTTTAAAAGATAATATGAGGCTGCAGTGCTCTTGCACAGGTGTTCTCGGTGGGTGGCAGGTCTGCTAGGGACAGAATGACAGGGAGGGACAGGCAGACAGACATCTATGGAACGTTCTCATGATTATCAGTACGCGGTGGAGAGAGACAGGAGGATTTCCTTGATATTACCTGGTACTGACAGATGTGTGGCGTATAGGTGTCTGCAGGTGTCTCTGTACGTGTATCTGTGTATGCGTTACACAAGCCTCCATTTCCTCCCTGTTATATACACTCTGCATGATTTCCTTTTTCCAAATTTCTAATGTTTCCTTGTCCTTATTTCTGGAATCTGTGATTTGGTATCAGCTTATATACACTACATTACCAAAAGTATTGGTACACCTGCCTTTACACGCACACTTTAATGGCATCCCAGTCTTAGGCCTCGTACACACGATAGGATCGCCAGAGGAGAACGGTCTGAAGGACCATTTTCATCAGTCCAAACCGATCGTGTGTAGGACTCATAGGTTTTTTGACCGATCTTGCTTTAAAATTTAACCGATGGACGCCTAACCGATAGGTCAAAACCGATCGATAGTAGGCACGACCATCGGTTAAAAATCCACGCATGCTCAGAATCAAGTCGATGCATGCTTGGAAGCATTGAACTTAGTTTTTTTTCAGCACGTCGTTGTGTTTTACGTCACCGCGTTCTGACACGATCGGTTATTTAACCTATGGTGTGTAGGCGCGACAGACCATCAGTCAGCTTCATCGGTTAACCGATGACAACGGTCCTTCGGATGGACTGATCGTGTGTACGAGGCTTTAGTCTGTAGGGTTCAATATTGAGTTGCTCCACCCCTTGCAGCCCTAAAGCCTCGTACAGGAACTGGTTCTGAAGTGTAAAGCCTCGTACACACGATCAGTCCATCCGATGAGAGTGGTCTGAAGGACCGTTGTCATCGGTTAACCGATGAAGCTGACTGATGGTTTGTCGCGCCTACACACCATAGGTTAATTAACCGATCGTGTCAGAACGCGGTGACGTAAAACACAACGACGTGCTGAAAAAAACGTTCAATGCTTCCAAGCATGCGTCGACTTGATTCTGAGCATGAGCGGGTTTTTAACCGATGCTTTTGCATACTAACGATCGGTTTTGACCCATCGGTTAGGTGTCCATCGGTTCAATTTTAAAGCAAGTTCTCATTTTTTTGACCGAAGGTTAAATAACCTATGGGGCCTACACACGACCGGTTCGGACTGATGAAAACGGTCCTCCAGACCGTTCTCCTCTGGCGATCCTATCGTGTGTACACGGCCTAACAGCTTCATCTCTTCTGGAATGGCTGTCCACAAGGAGTGTGTCTATAGGAATGTTTGGCCATTCTTCCAGAAGCGCATTTGTGAGGTCAGGCACTGATGTGGATGAGAAGGCCTGGCTTGTAGTACTATGAAGTACATATAAGAGAAAAGTTTTACCTGCCAAAGGATTTTTATTTTTGTCCATCCAGTCCTGAGATTTTGAGATTTACACAGCTCTGCCCACACAGTGCTATCTGGATAGACAAACAACACAATTATTCTCTGCTGCAGTTAAAGTGGTTCTAAAGGCTGAAGTTTTTTTTACCTTCATGCATTCCATGCATGAAGGTAATAAACCTTCTGTGCTCAGCAGCCCCCCCCCCAATCCTATCCTGTCCTGAGCCCCATCTCGATCTCCCTCGATATGCACAAGAGTCTTAGCTCTCCAGGCACTATAACTTCTCATTGGCTGAGGCAGCCATTGGCTCCCGCTGCTGTCAATCACAGCCAGTGAGCCAGTCAGAAGTGGCAGGGGGCCGGACCGTGCTGCAGCTCTGTGTGTGAATGGACACTCATATCTGGGGCTTGGAAGCGAGCCTGCTTGGGTGCCCCCAGAGCAAGCTGTTTACTGGGGGGCACCCAGCAGGAGAGAGGAGCTAAGAGCATCAGGGGGGACCCAAGAAGAGGAGGATCCAGGCTGAACAGAGCAGGTAAGTGTAACATGTTTTTTTTTTATTCCTTTTTTTTTTAAAACAAGACTTTAATATCACTTTAAAGTGGTTGTATTTGCAATTTTTTTACTTTTACCTACAGGTAAGCCTATAATAAGGCTTACCTGTAGGTAAAAAGAATGGGGCAGATTCAAGAAGCTATTGCGCCCGCGCAACCATAGGTTGCGCGGCGCAATAGCTGTTTTGCTCCCGCGTAGCGAATGCCCCTGATTCAGGAACATCGCTACGCGGACTGCAGCCTAGGATATGACAGGCATAAGCCTCCTTATGCCTTCATATCTCAGGCTGCATTCTTGCGTTGTCCGCTAGGGGGCGCGGCCATTGTGATCGGCGTATAGTATGCAAATTGCATACTACCACCGATTCACAAAAGTTGCGCGGGCCCTGCGCACGCAAGGTACGGAGTTTCCGTACGGCGACTTTAGCGCAAGGTTGCTCCTGCTATAGCAGGGGCAACCAATGCTAAAGTATAGCCGCCCTTCCCGCTCGTGAAATTAAAATTTCACGTCGTTTACGTAAGTGATTCGTGAATGACGCTGGACGCCATTCACGTTCACTTAGAAGCAAATGACGTCCTTGCGACGTCATTTGCCGCAATGCACGTCGGGAAAGTTTCCCGACGGAGCATGCGCTGTTCGCTCGGCGCGGGAGCGCGCCTAATTTAAATGATTCCCGCCCCCGGCGGGATCATTTACATTAGGCGCCCTTACGCCGGGCTATTTAGCATAGCGCCCGCGCAATTTACGGAGCTACTGCTCCGTGAATCGCGGGCATATCAAAATATTTGCGTGGGCGCAGAGCAAAACTCGTTGCCCTTTGCCCACGCAAATATTGCGCGGATCTACCTGAATCTGGCCCATTATCTCTTTAAACCTGTACGGTTTAGGAGATATTCCCCTTGCAATGCGTCTCTGACTTCAGCGGCGCATGCGCATCAGGGATTCTCGGCTGAAAGCCCCGGCAGACGCCGGACCTTGCCGGAAAGAAGCTCATAATGAGCTAGTATGCGTACACTAGCTCATTATGCCTTTTGCCTTACAGGTGTACCAACAAAAAAAGTGTCAGTGGGTATACCACCACTTTAAGTAGCACACTGATGATTCCATTTCTTTTTTTTTTGCAAAATTTTATTTTTATTGGGTTATAGAAAGCAAATGAAACAGTGGCGGTTCGTCTATAGAGGGCGCTGGAGCGCCGCTCCCTCTGGCTCTCACCGCCACTGAGTCTAATAACATAGATTCATGCATTGCACAAATCTATGTTATTATAGCCGCTGCCGCTGTTCTATTCAGATGGTCGGCGCTCATGTTCGGCCATCTGAATAACGGCAGCTGGTTGGCTGTATGGAAGTGCCTATCAGAGCCAACGGCTCTGATAGGCTTTTCCGAGTGCAGCCCTCGGGTCCCGGAAGCTTATACAAGGAACGCACTAGGGATGCGCTCCTTGGATAAGACTGACAGGCGTCTCAGCCAATCAGGTTGGCCGATTCTGGCTACTGGTAACCTGATTGGCTGAGACGCCTGTCAGTCATCGAGGGGGGTAGAAGACATCGAGGGACGTGGATGGCTGACTCCAGTAAAGGTAAGTGCCGGGCGGGGGGGGGGAAAGGGGCACTTTACAGGGCACAGCGGCGACATCAATGGGCACAGTGGCGACAATAGGCACAGTGGGGACAATGGGCACAGTGGGGACAATTAAAGGGCACAGCGTCGACAATGAAAGGGCACAGCGGTGACAATTAAAGCGGTCCTCCACCCTAAAGTGGAGTCCCGCTGATCGGAACCCTCCCCCCCTCCGGTGTCACTTTTGACACCTTTCAGGGGGGAGGGGGGTGCAGACACCTGTCTAAAGACAGGTATTTGCACCCACTTCCGGCCACACGATACGGGCGAAAGACGGGCATTCCGTCACATCCCGTCTGTCGCCTGTTGTGTGCTGGGAACACTCGGCTCCCAGCACACAGCGTGTGAGCCAATCGGCGGGCGCAGCGCGACTCGCGCATGCGCCGTAGGGAACCGGGCAGTGAAGCCGCAGCGCTTCACTTCCTGGTTCCCTCAGCGTGGATGGCGGGGGGAGCAGCAGAGTGACGAGCGATCGCTCGTGCTCTGCTGCGATCGGCGCTGGACTCCAGGACAGGTAAGTGTCCTAATATTAAAAGTCAGCAGCTGCAGTATTTGTAGCTGCTGACTTTTAATATTTTGTTCCCGTGGCACATCCGCTTTAAGGGGCACAGCAGTGACAATTAAAGGGCACAGTGGTGACAATTGATGGCACAGTGGCTGTGTTTGATGGCATGGCACAGTGGCTGCGTTTGATGGCATGGCACAGTGGTGACAATTGATGGCACAGTGGCTGCGTTTGATGGCATGGCACAGTGGCTGCATTTAATGGCATGGCACAGTGGTGTGAATTGATGGCACAGTGGCTGCGTTTGATGGCATGGCACAGTGGTGACAATTAATGGCACAGTGGCTGCGTTGGATGGCATGGCACAGTGGTGACAATTGATGGCACAGTGGCTGCATTTGATGGGCACAGTGAGGCTGCATTTTTTTTTTTTTCGTTTGCGCCCCCCCCAAAAATTTTGAGCACCAGCCGCCACTGAAATGAAACATAACTGAATGACAAGGTACAGAACATTGAAAACAGCAACAAAATGACAATAAAGAAATTGTTCAAAAGAGAACAAAGAGACAGATGACAGGTACACAGTGTCCAAAAATACGCAGATCACAGGAGCATCTGTACATCTTTACAAGATAATATAAAGCAAACAACTCTTAGGTATACATTAAAAGTATAAACAGGAAATAAAAACATAAACTAAGGTGAGGTAGATGATTCCATTTCTTTGTGACTCTGCCCTCAGCATGCCCCTTGTATACACTGGCTTCTTGCGCTGCTTCTCTTTCTCTGACTTCTTCTATACAGGGGATTGCTAGAAGCTGATACCAAGTCAAACTGAGGAACTTACACTGCTTGCAAAAAATACATTTAAAGTCAAACTCACATAGAACGAAACATCCTCCCTTGTATTGAGCTGCTCCTGCACTAAAAGGCTTAAAGGGGTTGTAAAGGAAAAAAAAATATTTATAAAAAATAACAAACAAACTTACAGTACCTGCTCGACGTTAGAAAACGTTGTCTTCCAGCCTAGCAAGCCGGGGCGACATAACACACGTCCACTTAGACAGCCGTCCAGGTGGCACAGAACCCAGATCATCTGACTCCACCCAAAAAAATAGGCTCTCCCAGCAGGCCAAAGGACTAAAAGAACCCGCCAATTGACTGAGACACCCCATCCATTCGTGATCTGACCTTGTTAAGCCCCTGTCAATCTAATGTCTCCAACACAGTGCCACCTAGTGACAGAAGAGAAAAGGTGCAGCAATTCCAAAATTTAGGGCCAGATTCAAGTAGAATCGCAGGCGGCGTAACGTATCGTAGATACGTTACACCACCGCAAGTTTTCATCGCAAGTGCGTGATTCACAAAGCACTTGCGATGAAAACTACGCCCGCGGCCTCCGGCACAAGGCGGGCCAATTCAAATGGGCGTGTGCCATTTAAATTAGGCGCGCTCCCGCGCCGGACCTACTGCGCATGCTCCGTTTCGCAAATCCCGTCGTGCTTTGCGCGCCGTGACGTCATTTTTTCGAACGGCGACGCGCGTAGCGTACTTCTGTATTCCCGGACGTGTTACGCAAACTACGTTCATTTTTAAATTTCGATGCGGGAACGACGGCCATACTTTAGACAGCAATACGTTTGCTAACTAAAGTTAGGGCACCTAAAACGACGACTAAATTTGCGGCGGGAAACTAGACTAGCGGCAACGCAGCGAACGCGAAAATCCATCGTGGATCCGTCGTAACTCCTAATTTGCATACCCGACGCTGGTTTACGACGCAAACTCCCCCCAGCGGCGGCCGCGGTACTGCATCCTAAGATCCGACAGTGTAAAACAATTACACCTGTCGGATCTTAGGGAGATCTATGCGTAACTGATTCTATGAATCAGTCGCATAGATAGAAACAGAGATACGCCGTCTTATCCCCTTTGTGAATCTGGCCCTTAGTGAGGAATCAGCCAGGACAATTACTACTGTACCTGGCAAACTAAATTTGTTAGCAACCCTGTCTAAACACCATGGTGCTACATAATTTTCTGTGATCTACTGTACTACATAGCACTGTGATTGCAGGGCAACATTCAGTATAGCCAGAAAGGTGACAGACTCAGGCTAATAGGTAATAAAAATGTGTGCATAGCTAAATAAAAATACTAAAAGGGAATGCAGATCCACTTACACTATATCTGTGGGATACCTCCTGCTACCATAAGCAGAGATCAGTCACTGGTTCTGCTCAGTTTTCTACTATTGTTGAGTAAGTTAAACTCTTTGCTCCGCGCAACAAAGCCTTCAGCTCTCCTGTTTCTGGGTTTTTCCTAACCCCAAGAAAATAAAAGTATAAAACGGCCATGGCACCAGCTGAGGAGATATTTTGGAAAGCTGTCTTTTATATGAATGTACAGGTGTGTCCCTATGATGGTGAACTTGGCCTATAGGCACAGTGTGGAATTCCGAAGCATATCACTGGTTAAGCACCAGCTCAGACAGTTGGGGAAGGGCAGGATTTTCATTAGTGAAGGTGACCTGCAAATAGCTGACAAGCACTAACCCATGACTCTCAAAATGAAAAAAACTTGATAGCCTCCCTCCCCTTGTGGCATCCACTCACAGAAAAAATATGTCAGTGTTAGAAAGGGTTAATGGAAAGAGGCTTTATCTCTTGGTTAATGGAAAGGGGCTTGACCTCCTTTGGAAAAAAAGATAGTGGAGTAATATTCTACCGTCTATTTTCCCATATTTCAGAAGCCGTGCCTAGCAATAAGGGTGATCATCTTAAACCATTGTTGATTTGATTGCAATCAGATGGCTTAGATTGTTACACACATAGAGAACTGGTTGAGAAAAGTCACATGCCAATCTAATACAAACTCAATCGTTTTTGGTTTGTATGAAGACAAAACAAACCCAACTGGGCATTTGTGGCATATTTTACCTTACAGAGATTAAAGATGATAGTTTTCTGATACCACAAATGCAGCTGAGTCAGTTCCCTGTTTTAAACTAACTCCATACCATAATTTAATTATACAGTAATTTTGTATAATGCTGATTTTGGGAAAAGGATCCTATTTTTTTTTCTTTAAAACCCAACTTCATGCTAAATATTGATTTATTTTTCAAATAATGGAGAAAAACCCAGCAGTGTCTGCGATACTCACCTTCCAGACTGAGCTGTATCCTGCACTACCTCATATTCACCACAAGATGATTTCAGTCAGAAGAGAGCAGGATGGGGGCGTGGCCTGACAGTGCATGGAGTAGGACGCTATTCAGGGAGCTCCGGCCATTGATATGGCAATCCTAAGCATCCTGTCCTCCACAGACCATAATTTGTTCCCCTGCTTACCTGTCTTGACACTCCGAGCCCCGGGCATCATGTCGCCGCCCAAATCACAGAAATCCACCGCGGCGAAGCTGGCACAATACCGTCACCAGGACTCGGCTGAGTGGGAGGAAGATGGCAGCGCGGCAAAAGAAAGGTGAGGAGAGACCAGCGGGCGACACAGCCAAGCTCCTGGAGGCTATCACACTCTGCTGCACCTCACTGACCACACAGATAGAGGAGGTTAGGGTAGACATCTTCCTCCTTAGGCAAGACCTGCATAATCTGAGAGACCGCGTGACGACCGCGGAGACCCGCCTGAGTGTTGTGGAAGACGCCCTCCCGCCATTACAAACTGGAGCGGACCGCATGCAACAACAAATTCAGCAGCTGTTCTCCAAGCAGGACGAAATGGAGAACAGGCTGCGGAGGTGCAACCTCCGTTTGATTGGCCTTCCAGAGGGCGCGGAGGGTAAGGATCCTACGGAGTTCCTTGAACAACTCCTCATAACATCTTATGGGAGAGAGGCCTTCTCCCCCATGATGGCGGTGGAGAGGGCCCACCGCATGCCGGCCAGGCCTCTGCCGCAGGGAGCTCCGTCGCGCACATTTATAGCGAAAATGCTTAACTATAAGGATCGGGATGCGGCCCTTAGAATATCGAGGATGAAGGGGAACATAACATTTGGGAATGTTAAAATAGCCTTATTCCCGGATTTCTCAGCTGAGACTCCGCGCCGTCGCCAGACCTTCATGGAGGCCAATCGCAGATTGTATGCAATACAAGTTCAGAGACCTGTCTCCACCATCAGTGCATTAAACTGATCCCAGACTTAAACTTTAGCGCATGGCCCATAAATCAATATCCATCGCTGGCAAGGTAAAACCGTCAATAAAGCTGTGACAAATGGGGTGAGGGGGCAAGGGTGGGGTTTATCACCTTATGTTACAGTTGATTCGTATCTAGGCCCCTTGCACCTCAGCAGTCAAGCACAGTGGATCCCTTTTCCCTTGTGGCCCGTCCGTGTGCCCTGCACACTTCTGAAAACTCAATGGCACTGGCGCCTGGGGTGATTACCACGTGCCCAGACACATCCGCCCCACACGCACGCCCAGGCCCGGACTGGCCATAGGGCATACTGGGCATATGCCCGGTGGGCCGCGGCGGCCCGTGGCGGCCCACGGGCCGCATGTCACGTCTTCCCCCAGTGTAACATGCAGAGGGTCCGGAACTGTTAGGAGGGTGTCTGTGTAACAAACTGTGGGGTGCTGTGTAATGTAAAGGGGTCCAGAGGTGCGGTGCTATGTAATGTAAAGGGGTCCAGAGGTGCAGGGTGCTGTGTAATGTAAAGGGGCCCAGAGGTGCAGGGTGCTGTGTAATGTAAAAGGGTCCAGAGGTGCAAGGTGCTGTGTAATGTAAAGGGGTCCAGAGGTGCAGGGTGCTGTGTAATGTAAAAGGGTCCAGAGGTGCAAGGTGCTCTGTAATGTAAAAGGGTCCAGAGGTGCAAGGTGCTGTGTAATGTAAAGGGGTCCAGAGGTTCAAGGTGCTGTGTAATGTAAAGGGGTCCAGAGGTACAAGGTTCTGGAACCCCACATCCCATCATTACCGCCGCCGCAAAGCGCCACCACCGCGCCCTCCCCCCCCCCCCCCCAGGGCTGCTCAGTCTAAAATGCCCGGGCCTATTTTTTGTCCCAGTCTGGGCCTGCGCACGTCTATGTTAGTTGCCCTAAGTCACAACTTTTTGTTATTTATAAGTGATTTTCCTTGCCTCCCTCCTCTCACTAGCTTCTGCAGGAATATAATTTTAGATGAGACTTGTAGGTGAGAACCTACCTTTTAAGACAAAACATTGCATGGAATCTCATTTCATGTGTATTTTTATACCTAGTACTTCCAGTATATTATTATCTAGTCTACTAGCAAATGACAGGACGTGACTGCTACTGCTAATTCTGTACAGTGGAACCTTGGATTACGAGCATAATCCGTTCCAGGAGAAAGCTTGAAATCCAAAGCACTCGCATATCAAAGTGAGTTTCCCCATAGAAGTCAATGGAAACAAAAATAATTTGTTCTGCATGGACTTCAATGGCATACAATACGACATGTGGCCAGAGGTGGGGGGCGCCGGAGAGCCTCCGAAATGCTCCGCGACACCTCGGCTGACCTTGGGAACCCTCGGAAAGGCTCGGAAACACCCGGGAATTGAGTATTTCTGAGTGATTGCGAGTGTAGCGGAGTATCACCCTTTTCAACGTGATATAACAGACTACCATTGCCGATCTTGAAGGATTTCAGCTCCCTCCTGTGACTCCATTTGCCCTGGCCTGTAATAAACTACATTACCCAGAGAGCAGCTGTACAACCCCAAGATGCTTTGCCTTTCGCGCAGCCAGCGAGGGGAGGTAATTTAAGGGAGAGGACGTGTTTGGCGCGCTCTCTCGGAACCGCCTCTTCAACCTAGGAGGACACGGCCAGAAGTGTCTCTACGGGGAGTAGGCCACAGCTGGGGCCTACATACGCCCGGGCGGAGCGCCTTTGAAAAGAAGAGACGGAGCCATTGCCAGAGTGATCGGACAAGTTCCAGTACCCCCTGCGTCCTGTCCGAGAACCGGAGGCTGCTGGCTAACAGGACTCTGACTGGAGATCGGGGACGGAGTGTCACAGAAGGACAAGGCCTGAACCGGTTGGGTGAGACGGGCACTTGCCCCAGAGTACTAACTGTCTTGCGGGAGGGCGGATTGTTGATATCCATCTTTGCGGTTTGACTATTCAGGAAACTTTCAACAGTTTACTATTACCCTTATGGATTATAAATTGCACTTCGCGCGCCAACGCATGCCAACGCACAATTGCACGAACTATTAGCATAAAACTGTGTTGAAGTTTGGCCTGGGATGCCAGGTCATACTGATTAGCTATAGTGATAGTACCCAAGGGTTATCTATTTAGTGTTGCATATTGTTAATATTGATTTCGTTGCTCGTTGATCGAGTAATCAGTTCTGTTACCTTGTATGGTATTGTAGAGAGGTAGAGAGCTGGGTGAGGCTTGGCAAGAGGGTGTTTCAATGTCTATGTTTTGTTGAAGGGGTCCCTCTTGCTGTGTGCTTACACAGGTCTACATGACATTGTAGTGTAGTTCATACTTAAACCTTATTGTTGTTACTGACACTGCAGGGATCTGCTACACGAGTATTTCCAAACCATTCCGAACCATTCTGAGTGTCACCAGCGCCCCCGCACCTCTGGCCAAATGCGGTATTGCACACCCCATTAGCTTAAATTCTGCTCGTTTTGCGAGACAACACTCAGTCAGAATTAGAAAAAAAAAAGTTGCTCGTCTTTTAAAATGCTCGTTAACCGCGTTACTCGTAAACCAAGGTTCCACTGTATATGTAACAATGCACATGGATGACAATCTTTGACATTGCTATACATTTTCTTTCCTCTGCAAAATTTTACTTGTAAAGGTGCATCCCTTTAGAAGTATCCGGGTCAAATGTGAAAGCCATAAAAACCTACCAAATTGTCATCCACTGTCCTATATATTTCATTATCGATTTATAAGTGTTTAGAATGTTATAGAGACTTTAGTATTTATGTATCTTTATAACGGCGTATGTATGTAATATCAGATCCTGCATGTCTTTCCTCCCGCCCAGACCCCAGCATCAGTTAATCCATCACTGGCTTCTATAAACATTATATAGACATTTCAAACAGCACCACAGTGTATGTTCTGGCAGCCATGAGGTTAACACCTTCAGGTCCAGGACCTTTCCTCTTTAGAACAGTCATGCCATAAATGTATTGACCTGGGTTATGAGGTCAGCATGCAGCTTTAGGCCCTGGCAATAAATTATTATGGACAGTTAGAGGCAAGAATTCACCTATCAGCTGGATAGTACAGCAGTCTATCAGGAATTTGTGGCTGGTGGCTAGTATCTCAGCTATTTTTCTTGATCACAGTGGTACATGGCCCGGGGAAGGGAAGGAGTCTAAATAAGACACCCAACTTTGCCATTATTAAAGCTACATACCATGAAAATGAAACACAGTCTGAGTGGCTATAATTTTCATCCCCCTGGAACTGGCCACCTTCTTGCTATACCCCCATAGATGGTATAGTGGTATATTCATCTTCTGAATGCCCATTTTCCAAAACCACCCATTATAGGTGTCAAAATACTGTATTTATTGGCGTATAACACTCACTTTTCACCCTGAAAATCGGTTGCAAATAGTGTGTGAGTGTTATACGCCGATACTGCAATTTGGGCTGCCTCGGAGAGAACGGGGAGGGGCCCGGGACGAGCGCCCGTCAAATTACATACAGCGAGAATCTCCTGTTTAGTCAGCGGCCTCTGCAATAGGAAGTCCCATCTCCTGGGCCAGCATTGGACCAATGTTGTGTCTATAATAGAAACCGGCCCAGGAGGCGGGACTTTGTATTAAAGAGGCCACAGAGTAAACAGAAGATTCTCACTGTATGCAATCTGGCGGCGCGCTTCCCGCCCCCTTCCTCGGATGGGCATTGATCAGGCTTCTTTCATGGCAATGGAGAGACTGCAGATGGGCATTAATCAAGCTGCATTAATGGGCAATTATAAGGCTACAGATGGCCATTTATTAAGCTGCATTGATGGTCAATTGTGAGGCTGCAGATGGGCATTGATCAGGCTGCATTGATGGGCGCTGACCCTTATTTTGCTTTAAAGTTCTTTATTTACATTTTTTTCCCCTGAAACTTCCCTCTAAAAATGAAGGTGCATGTTATACGCCTGTGCATGTTATATCCCAATAAATACGGTAGATGCTACACAGACAAACCTATGTGACAAGAGGTTACAATATCTATCAGAACTGCTTTGAAAATCTGCTTGATTCTTGCTGCAATGGATTATACAAAAATTGAATAAAAGTAAAACTTGGTGAACTTTTCAGTTTTAGAATGATGAATGAAAGCTCCCGGGGTACTGTTAGCAGTTTACTAATTGACTCTACTTGTTGCCTAGAGATGATCTTTAACCACTTAAGCCCCGGACCATTATGCAGCTAAAGCACCAGGCCCCTTTTTGCGATCCGGCACTGCGTCGTTTTAACTGACAAGTGCGACGTGGTTCCCAAACAAAATTGGCGTCCTTTTTTTCCCCCACAAATAGAGCTTTCTTTTGGTGGTATTTGATCACCTCTGCGGTTTTTATTTTTTGCGCTATTAACAAAAATAGAGCGACAATTTTGAAAAAAAATCTATATTTTTTACTTTTTGCTATAATAAATATCCCCAATACGGCCGATACGTATTCTTCTACTTATTTTTGATAAAAAAAATCGCAATAAGCGTTTATTGATTGGTTTGCGCAAAATTTATAGCGTCTACCAAATAGGGGATAGTTTTATTGCATTTTTACTATAATTTTTGTTTCTAGTAATGGTGGCGATCAGCAATTTTTATCGTGACTACGACATTATGGTGGACACATCGGACACGTTAACACTATTTTGGGACTATTTTGGGCGTGTGACGTCACTGATCGTCGTTCTCTATGACAGAGAACAGACGATCAGTGTCAGTCTCACTAGGAAGCACGGGGAGAGGTTTGTTTACACTTACCTCTTCCCGTTCTTTCTCTCTGTGACCCGATCGCGGGACAACGATGGCTATCGGATCCGCCTATCCAGCGGGGATGGTCACAGAGCTGAGGACCGGGTCACGAGCGACCCGCCGGCGGCGCACTTCACGACTCACTGCTGGGCTCTAAAAGGGGACGTACATGTACGCCCTTGTGCCCAGCCATGCCATTCTGCAGACGTATATCTGCGTGCGGCGGTCCTCAAGCGGTTAAATTATGTCAATGGGCTTATCTTTTAAGGTTGCCTTAAGTCAGTGTTTCTCAATTCCAGTCCTCAGGCCCCCCCAACAGGTCAGGTTTTCAGGATTTCCCTCAGATGAAAAGGCTGTGGTGATTACTAAGGCAGTGAAACTGATCAAATCACCTGTGCAAAATAATGGAAATCCTGAAAACCTGACCTGTTGGGGGGGCCTGAGGACTGGAATTGAGAAACACTGCCTTAAGTCCATAGAGAGTTTATGCTCAGATTTCTTAGGGATCCCAAAAACACCAAAGCACTGTTAGAAAATTGTCAACAACACAGCTAATAATTAGCTTGCCTCCTACCACCCTGTGATTTCCTGTTGGTCAATGAAGCCACTCATCACATTTGGAGCCAGTAGAAAGGTATGTGGAAGGGTGGGACCTAGAAGCTCCGAAGAAATACTAAATTAGGAAGGACATGCATGCTTACAAGGTAATGTAAGCCCATGGATTCACGTTATTGAAGACCGTGGTCAGGGCCGCAATCAGGGGGGTACAGGCATTACACCTTACTTTGATAGAAAATTGGATGACGAAGAGTTACCTTAAACTCAATGGCTCAAAAACAGAACTTCTGCTCCACGCCAACCGAAGAGACTTCCCGCAACAACATGGGCACCCCGCCCATTCTGGGACAAACCATCGTCCCAAGCGCCAAAGTCAAAAGTCTTGGAGTCACTTTTGACTCCAACATGACAATGGATGCACAAATAAGTTCAGTAGTCAGCGGATCCCACCATCTGCTGCGCCTGCTACATAGACTCATTCCCTTTATCCCGAAAGCAGACACTGCAGTCATGGTGGGAGCAATAATGATCTCCAGACTCGACTATGCAAACGCCCTTTACATCGGACTCCCAAAGTACCAAATCGCTCGTCTACAAGTCGTTCAAAATACGGCGGCACGACTTGTGACTGGGAAAAAACCCTGGGAATCAATCTCGCCCTCCTTGAGATCCCTTCACTGGTTGCCAGTAAAAGACAGAATTACGTTTAAGGCACTTTGTCTGACACATAAGTGTGTTCAAGGAAGTGCCCCCCAATATCTATGCGAAAAATTAAAATGCCACAACACCCATCGCGTTCTCCGTTCCGCTAACCAAAAACTACTCCAGATACCCAAGGCCAGATACAAATCCAAAGGAGAACGTTTGGCGCGCTCTCTCGGGACCACCTCTTCAACCTAGGAGGACACGGCCAGAAGTGTCTCCATGGGGAGTAGGCCACAGCTGGGGCCTACATACGCCTGGGCGGAGCGCCTTTGAAAAGAAGAGACAAAGCCATTGCCAGAGTGATCGGACGAGTTCCAGTACCCCCTGCGTCCTGTCCGAGAACCAGAGGCTGCTGGCAAAGCAGACCAAGCTGGCACTATTTTCATTACAGAGCCATGGGGCTGCTGTGTGGGCTATAATGTATTGTTGTAGCATAAGCCACATACAGTAGCAGCTCCCTGTTATGGCAGCAGTACAGGCAACTTCCAATCTGCTGGTGAAAATAAAGAAAGTCAGGCTGAGTGCTTTCCTGCCATTCAGGAGGAGCCTTGTATTTTTATCAATAAATACAAGGCTTCCAGTAGTTGGCTAAGACGAAGAGGCAGGTGGATGACACCATGATTTCCACCTCGGTATGGAAGTCTTGTATTCAATGATAAAAATACAAAGCTTCATCTTGAATGGTGAAGAAGCACTGAATGGTGAAGAACACAGAGCCACATACTGTGTATGGCCAAATTCCTATTACAATGCATTACAGCACACGCAGTGACTGTATTGCTTAGTAATGCACGTAGTTTGTTTGGAGGAGCTTGGCTCAAACTATTTAAAGAGCATTGAAACCTGGAATTCTACTTATTGAAAAAATTGTCTAATGCCGCGTACACCCGGTCGGAATTTCCGTCAAGAAAAGTTTGATGTGAGCCTTTGGTCGGAAATTCCAACCGTGTGTAGGCCCCATCGGACTTTTTCTGTCGGAATTTTCCAGACAGCAAAAATTTGAGAGCTGGCTCTCAAATTTTCCGACGGGAAAAGTTCTTGTCGGAAATTCCGATCGTCTGTATGTAATTCCAATGTGCAAAAAAAACACACATGCTCAGAATCAATTTGACGCAAGCTCGGAATCATTGAACTTCATTTTTCTCAGCTCGTTGTAGTGTTGTACGTCACTGCGTTCTTGACGGTCGGAATTTTGTGTGAACGTGTGTATGCAGCACAAGTTTGAGCCAAAATTCCGTCGAAAAAAAATTCTTGTCGGAATTTCCGATCGTGTGTTTGCGGCATAACAGATTTTTCCATCTGCTCTGTACAACGCAGATGGATGAATCTCCAACTGCGGCTATTGTATTCCAATGGCTGCAGCCAGAGCATGTAAGTATACCCGAACAGCAACTGCATCTGATTGGATGCAACTGCTGGAAATTGTTCCACTCGGCCCCTCCGAGTTTTTAATTGAAAACTGTTGCGCAAGGGGTGGCCTACTGGGCCACCTTCAAAATTAGCTGAGATTTGTATAGTGTATACCGTATATGCTCGAGTATAAGCCAAGTTTTTCAGCACATTTTTTTGTGCTGAAAATGCCCCCTTGGCTTATACTTGAGTCACCTTTTTGTGCCTGATCTCCCGGAATTTGGTGACCTGATACCGGCTGGCCGTAGGTCCCCTGGACCCCAAACTTGGCACACATGTAGCCCCAGTTCTCCTCTACAAGTTTGCTGTCTGGGGGACCTACGGCCGGGGAGCACCGATTTTTCAAAGCCGGGCACCCCTTCTATATACTCCCATGTTAAACGTAAGTCTAGTCATGGGCACAGTGAGGCAGGGATACAGTGAGGCATGCACATGGACACAGTGAGGCATGGGCACAGTGAGGCATGGATACAGTGAGGCATGCACATGGACACAGTGAGGCAAAGTGAGGCACAGTGAGGCATGCAGATGGACACCCTAGGCTTATACTCGAGTCAATAAGTTTTCCCATTTTTTTGTTGTAAAAATCAAGATGCCCCGACTTATATTTGGGTCGGCTTATACTCGAGTATATACGGTCCCCAGTTTTACACAGCCAATCCACCAGAAGGGCTGTAAAAGGAAAGTTGATAAACAAGACCCCGAAATATAATTTTTACAAATTCCAGAGTCTGCTGTTCAGCAGTCGGGAAGAGGAAACTATGGAACTAGTGTTTATGGAACAAACTATATGGGCCACCTATTCCCTAACCAAGGATAATCCCCAGATGCCTGGAGTTCAGCTTTAATATAACTTTGGTGTTAATCATTCTGCTGAGCAATGTTTTGATCCGATAAATTAATGCGTCTTTCTTTGTATAAATATTTTCCAGATGCTTTTAGCTTTCAGTTCTTCCATATAAATTTTATGTCTCTGGTTCCCTTTTATCTCGGAAATTCTCACCTTCACATCATCTCATGTCTCACAATCTTTCCCTTCGCTCCCTCATTTCCTCACTAGACTGTCCACACTCAGCAGCCTAGATAATCGCTGATTACGGCCAACGTCTATGTTTTTTTAATACGTCGCCAGCAATGTGAGCTGGGACAGGCAAACATAAGGAAACTTTAACATATGAAGTAAGAAATGTCAGATTGTTTTAGATATAAGCAGCAGAAGAGGTGGGTCATTCTAAGAGCATGATGGCTAATTGCCAAAATAATGTTGTTTTTCATGTCATAGAAAAATCTTATCTAGAGAATTCTCAGGGAGCAAAGAAATAGAAATAGTGGGCCAGATTCAGAGAAGAAGTACGCCGGAGTATCTGCTGATACTCCGGCGTACTTTCAAATTTGCCGCGTCGTATCTTTATTTGTAATTCACAAACAAAGATACGACGGCATTTGGCTAAGATCCGACAGGCTTCCGGCTTCGTACGCCTTCGGATCTTAGGATGCAATACTTCGGCGGCCGCTGGGTGGAGATCGCATCGTTTTCCGTGTCGGGTATGCTAATTAGCTGTTTACGGCGATCCACGAAGGTACGTGCGTTCGTCGCATTCTCTTACGTCGTCGCTAGTCGGCTTTTCGCGTCGCAAAGTTACGGCTGCTATTTCGGTGGTGTAACAATAGACAGCCCATGTTAAAGTATGGCAGTCGTTCCGGCGTCGAATTTCGATTTTGTTTTTTGCGTAAGTCGTCCGGGAATACGTAAGTACGTAACGTACGTCGCCGTTCAAAACATTACGTCGGGGCGACGTCATTTCGCGCAAAGCACGGCGGGAAATTTCAAAACGGAGCATGCGCAGTACTTCCGGTGCGGGAACGTGCCTAATTTAAATGGTCCCCGCCCCATTTGAATTAGGCGGGCTTGCGCCGGACGGCTTTACGCTACGCCGCTGCAAGTTTACACGCAAGTGCTTTGTGAAAACTTGCGGCGGAGTAACGTAAAGGACATACGTTACGCCGCCGTAATTGTTCGTGAATCTGGCCCAGTAATTATTAGCATTAAAGATCTAATAAGGTGATAAGAAAGAGCAAAATAAAAGTAATATTAAATATTAAAGAGAATCTTAAATTGTATTTAGACCCAAACGCTTAAATCAACTTTGTTGCTTCCGAAAAACTTTGCCCAAAAAGTATCTTGTATAAGAAAAGCATCAATACTCCTCTATTCCACTGCCAGTTCCTTGGATCTTCACTCTCCTCACACTGCCTCTGGCAGAATCTTTACGTTTGACAATTGCCAGAGTGTCATTAATGTGTGCCTTTTATATCCGCCTGGAGTTTAGCTTTAATATAACTTTGGCATTACTCATATTTGCTTGAGCAATGTTTTGATCGGATAAATTAATGCGGCTTTCTTTGTATAAATTGTTTCCAGACGCCTTGTGCTTTCATTTCTTCCATAGAAATTACATGTCTCTGGTTCTCTTTTTATCTCTGACGTTGTCACTCCCACGTCATCGCCGTCATCATCATCTCATCACATCATCGCCATCTTCTCATCACATCATCACCATAACTTTGCCATCATCATCATCATATCAAGATCATCATCATATCATCATCATCATCATCATCATCATCATCATCATCATCATCATCTTATTGCATCATCATCACCATTATCATTGCATTACATCATTATCAGCACCCCAGATGACGATCTAGAGATCGAAACGTGTCGGGACTCCATGCTGACCCTACTGCTATACTGTTACATGCCTGTTTGTATCTACTAAAATGTGAGTGTAACCGTTTATACTTTTGCTGCCAAGTCAATTTTAAACAGAATTACACTATGTGCATTTTTGTTCCTTCTTTTTTGCCCTACACACTCTGGATTTTCTGGATACTTCCCATGGTCTTCATTGGTTGCTATTTGGTATCATCCTTCATAAATCACATCGCATATATAGTGAAAACCCTCAGAGGTCTACCTCCCTGTCTACAAGCTGCTTTGGAGTTGGGATATCGCTATCCTCTTTAAGCGTTTATGACCTATTAAGTATATGCTTATTTAGGTCCACTCTCTCTGGTAAGCCTCCAGTTTATACCTTGGTGGTGGATCTACTATCAATTCTTCTTTCTACAATCCACAATATGTCACATCTGTTTTGGAACATTTTAGATTTTGAACTTCACTAATTTTACTGCCGTTTACCACTTACTATGGACTTTGGAGCACTTTGGTGTTAACTCTTCATGATTCAATTTTTATAGTCTCTTTTTAATTTGATATATATATATTTAGCGCTACACTTTTTTGTTTTCTTTGTTACTTACCTGGAGGACTGATCTAGTTCTGTTGTGTTGGCTGCCATGTATATGCCTTTTGAGGTAGCGCGATGAATTGTATACATCATTTTTGTATATTGTTTTCGGTACATTACATCATTATCACCATCACCACTGCCACATCGTCATCATATCATCACCATCATCATCATTATATCAACATCATCATCATATGGGCAGGAGCACTGCGCCCTCTCTCCTGCACCCGTCACTCAATAATAGATATATTCATGCATTGCATGAATATATCTATTGTCGCCGCTGCCGCCCACTATTCAGGTGTCCGGCCCCCTGTTGAGCCCCGGCCATCTGAATAACAGCAGTGGGTGTGTTTTGGAAGCGCCTGATTAGAGCGAGAGGCTCTAATGAACTTCCTGATTACAGCCTGTGAGCTCTAATCGGCTTCCAAATGGTTAACCAGAGGGCGCACAGGGTGTGCGTTTCCTGGTTAGAAAATGCTGTGTTAGGGAATCGCTTCCCTAACACTGACCCGCCTCTCAGCCAATCTGGTGCACCGTGTCTGGTTACCGGTCACCTGATTGGCTGAAGTGACATCGATGAAGCGTGGAGAGGACAGCGCTGACCCGAGGAAGGTAAGTGCTGGGTTGGGGACAAACTGGCGGCATTTGGGGGGAAACTGGCTGTATTTGGGGGAAAACTGGCTGTATTTGGGGGAAAACTGGCTGTATTTGGGGACAAACTGGTTCCATTTGGGGACAAACTGGCTGTATTTGGGGACAAACTGGCTGTATTTGGGGACAAACTGGCTGCGTTTGGGGACAAACTGGCTGTATTTGGCGGACAAACTGGCTGTATTTGGTTAAAGTAATAGCTTTGACTAACCCTGAAAGAGGAAAGGGTCCTTGAGTGCACATTATGCATACAGTCCCAATAGCGGGATAGCAGGTGGGCCTATGTGTTCCTGATGGGTACTGCTGGAAGTGATTGCAAAGTTCCTGGCGCATAGATGTTAATGCTGGTTGGCTTTTGTCGGGGCCCTTCTGTGGGTGGTGCATGTGTATCTCTCCCTTTAAGAGTGTGTGATTAAATGGATGATAGACTGCTAAGTAAAGAACAATCTCTGATGTGATAACTGTGTGAGTAGTAAAGGATTAAGTGTTGTATTTGCTCTCACCATTCCTGGCAGGTGACAGGTCTGGTTCCATAAGTCTGGCGGACAGCTGTTCCAGAAGTCCTAGTCCTCATGATTGGTTCTTCACTGGCTCAGTCTCCCAGCTCTGGTGTAGGTACTCACATAGCAGCAGGTTTTAAGACACAGCAACTCTCTGTGGCTCAGTCCTCAGGCTTTATAGGTGCTCACCAGGGCTCAGTATCTCACAGGCTCCGACAGACAACGCAGCAGGTCTACATGCTCCAGGTCCCAGCTGCAAAAGACTCAATCTCTCTCAAAATGCCTAAGCAGTGAGCCCCCACTCTGTTGGTTTAAACTTCTCTGGGACTACATATCCCAGTGTCCCCTGTGGCTACACAGTAGCCTGGTGGGGATTTGGGGGTTACAGGCACAAACACACATAAAGGATATGAGCGGAGGACCACACAGCCGGTTTCACCCGGTTACATCAACAAATAAACTTGTGTTTGGATTTCAAAATTACTGTGTGGTGCTTCTATTTCTTAACTTACTCAAATTTGTGACGGTGTGCCTTTTATAGATTTTCCCCATTTCCTGTTTGGTAAAACCGCCATTAACAGGACAGGAAGTGAAGGTATATCTACCTAATGGAACTTTGGACGGGAGTAAAACGTGAAAGAAGTTCTAACCCTTACACATTCTATTCAAAATTAGACAAACAGGTTTCGGCTTCACATTCACTTTAGGGGTGACAATTGCCTATTATTGCTTTTTAAATTTGTATTTGTCTCTGTTAATTGTAAGTGGTTTTCTTCAGATTAGTTTTAATCTGACTGGCTGCGTGGATCTTTTTCTTTCCAGTACGCGGACATAATGTGAACTTTTCACTCCTTCCTTCCTCTGCTCTTTTTATTTGCACATTCTTGCTCATTTACGGCAAAACATCTCATCTTCTTCCAATATGGTTGCACTGGGGGGTGGACACAAAGTCTGCCAATCAAAACAGGACATGTAACCGAAGCCAGGAAGAAAGACACAAAAATGACCAATAGCTGAGAATTACACCGAGCACAGCGCAGAAACCAAATGTGAATGTCTAACTTTTTCCTATGGCAAAGTTTGGCTCCATCACAAGCGTTTCTGGCTGATTTACATGTGTTCTGAGTGCAATCAACATTTCATTTTTTAAGGGCAACAATAAGACTATAATGTAGTTACTTCTCAAAAGTAACACGCTGGTCGGAATTTATCAACATATTTATAGTCCTTTCTAAAGCCTATAGGATTTGATTCCATTTTCGGGGACAAATTAATCTGTTTCTGTAAATATCCATGCCAATACACATATCTCAAAAACATACAAACGAGTAATAAAAAATGGATATGGGCTCTACTTTCCCCCTGATCCTCATAATAATATAGAGTTGTTTCAGAAATGCTTGGAAACTCATGAAACATACACCACGACAGCACTCAATTGATTAAAACCACATACAATGCCTTTATTGATCTAGATAAAAATCGACATACATGAGACAAAAAATAATGAATAAAAACCTGCCAACCACCAGATCTCCACCTATTGTGGCAAATCCAGTATATCTCCATGCTTTACCGATGGCCACCTAAAATTACCAGCTATAAATGAACTTCAACATGATGATATATAAGTGTAGCACTACCCCCAAAGGAGCTGCTGGTTTGATTTGGGTAGCGTGTTACCTCTATTCTTCCGCCGTCTAGGGTACTGGATGAGAGCTGCAATAATGTCCACACTGTCGATGTCTTTTCTGAGCTTTATTACCCAACGGGGTAAAATATTAAAAATAGTAATAGGTGAAGGGATAGAAGAAATGGAAGATGGCTGATTCAGCTTTAACTGGTTTCCGGAAACAATCCTGCTTCCAACGACAACTTTTATCGCCACTTTAGCCAGAGTGGGTATAGTGCACCTGGATAGGCCTTTCTCACCAGCCTAGCTGCCAGGGTATCACTCGGAGCTTTAGCAAAGTCCCTGCCACAGACTTTCCCATAGGGTGGAGATGTTCTCGGTCCGAAATACTTCTCAAACTGGATTTAACAACCGGATCTCCTTTAAACAGCTTTATTGACTTCGGGACTGATAGGCGACCATCATTCAGCCCCTCAGAAACGATTTGTCCTTCGATGAAGCAACAGGCCTCTCCTGGAATACCAGCCTTGTGCTCGGTATTCCCTCAGACAGGTTATTCATCGGCCGGCCTCCTCCCTCGGGACGGACAGCACAGGACCACTTGTAAATTGCAGACCCAGTCTACCCACCGGGCCTACAAGGTAGATCATTTGCTCTGGACCAACGTGGTCCCAGAGCCAGGAACACTCTAACACACACCCAGGCCAGGAAGGCCATACACGGAGGTGGTGGGACGACTGCCCAGGCAGATGGCTGCGGGGACGACGACCCCGAACCAATAACATCTGCCCCATAAATACCTCTCCCCAGCATGCACAGCGAGGCGATCAACCCTCCTGATTGGTTGGCGAGGAGAAGCATCCACACGATCCTGATGGGAGAACACAGTGATTGTGTACAATAAGCCTTCCCATAGCTGGTTTGAACTGGCTGAGATTCGAACCATCTATGGCTGCGCCATTTGCAAATCCAGTACCAGCATGGCCCCATCAGACACCAACTGACTACAAGTACATCCTCCCTTGTGAAATAGCAGGCAGGTGAAAGGCAAGCTCAGACATCTTGTGTTCACTTCTATATAATTCTGTCATTAGGTCTGTTTATTACAGTGACTCGTGCCATGCGCCAGGAACGTGCTCTTGTGATTGATGTACCATTAGCCATGTTTACTGTTGAGAGTATGAAAGTTGCAGCTGCGCCCCTGGACATCTACTAGGCCCTGGGCTTCTGCTGCAGGAACTAACAATCAGAGCAGACCCTTAATCCATACTAGAGAATTCTCCTCCAGGATGCTCGCTCTCAGTCCAGCTTTCTTCCAACCACACCTGCATAAGCCCCGATGAAGAGGGATCAGTTAAGTCCTTGAAAAGTGTTGGCTATCCTTACAGCCCTCCTTGAAGTGTTGGAAGCTGGACCAATGAGTATCTTATTTTTGAATAAACTTTATTTTTTGATGTTCACATTAATTCCCAAATGATGCTAAAGCTAAGCCTTCTTCGTAATATTTCGAAGAACCCTGTAAACATTTCTCTTGCGCAAGGGTCTTTTCCCTGATTTCATTAGCGCCTGGCAGGTGTATGTGTCTCTTGGCTTTAGTGTAGTTGGCATAATTTGGATGCTGGATCCCCATAAATAGTATGAAACACTGCTAATCATTTCTACATGCTGTAAAGTCTATGGTTTCTTTGGAAGCATAAACATTTGAAATCATTTGGAATTAAATGTCCTTAAGTAAAGGCCGTACAGCTTGTAGTCCAAGGGACAGAAACGTATTTTCCTCTATGTAACTTGTGTTCTTGATTCTATCCATAGATATGGTGATAGTAAATCTATTTATTTTGATTGTCCTTTGAAGAGGAAGAGCATGCGCATGTGCGCGTGAGCCCGCTAGTCACGGCACACGCTCCTGAAGAATTGGTATGGGCGGCCGTTCCTTCATAGCGCATGCGCCAATGATATCATCAGCGCAGTCTACACTAAATATCTCCCAAACGGCACACGTTTGGGAGATATTTACAGTACCTATAGGTAAGCCTTATTCTAGGCTTATCTATAGGTACAAATTCTATAGAGAGGTTTACATCCTCTTTAAATCATATGCCATGCAAAAAAAATGTAAACAAGTTGTGCTATGCTGTTGATTTTTTTAATTATCATTCTCTTCTTTTATATACCTGTCTTTGTTGCTAATATTTTCCCTCAATCTCTCTTCTCAATTCCAATGTTTGAACCTGGATAGGATTTGAGTAGAACGCTAGAGTTCATACAAAAGAGTGGCTTAAAAGTTTTAGTGAGAAAGAATCAGTAACTAAAGGCAATCTTCCATGAAAGTCAAGATTCCAAATGTTGAATGCGACTCTGTCTCTAAATTAAATATGCAAAAATCCTACCCCCCGAATTAAGATAATATTCACCTTTTCTGCTGCCCTTTTCATAAATCTATACTATAATCAAGGAAAAACACAGATTAAAATTTTGCATTTTATTGCATATTTATCTTATATTTATATTTTTTTATATTTATTTATTTATTTATATTTATATTTATCTTAATACTATAGTAGCAGATAATAGTGTCACTTTAACACTTCAGAACCAGTTCCTGTCCAGCTCTGTTGGGTAGAGGGTGAAGGAAACATTTTCTTATTTTATGCTTGTCATAATTTGAGGCATAAATGAAATGTGCCCTCATACACTGCAACATCAGGTCCATAGTGGAGGACACAGATTCCCTGTCATCCCTACAGCACACCTTTTTTCACCTGGGTCTCTAGGTCTCACTATTGACATATGCTGTGAAATTTGGAATGGTTCTGCTGTTATAGACCTTCAGATCACTATCCTGTTAAAAAAAGGGGACTACAGGGATAGCATGTAAAAAGCATGTGTAGCAATTTCTTGCGACTGAGAGGTAAAAGACTTCGAGGTGGCCTAGAGGGCTAGCATTTTGGATCTCAGGGTCTGGTCCTTGGTGTATGGCTGGGAAAGTTGGGATCCAGGCACTCTTCAGCAAGAAGATCCTCTCCTCAGCCCAGGTCTATTGGTTGCCAGTAAAAGACAGAATCACTTTCAAGGCACTCTGCCTAATACATAAGTGTATTCAAGGCAACGCCCCCCAATATCTATGCGGAAAAAATAAAAGCCCATAACCCCAATCGCATTCTGCGATCCACCAATCAAAACCTCCTCCAGATACCCAAAGCCAGATACAAGTCCAAAGGAGATCGAAGATTTGCAGTCCAAGGACCCCGCCTGTGGAATGCACTACCAACCACCATCCGACTGGAGTCGGACCACTTGGCCTTCAGGAGAAAGAATAAAACCCATCTCTTCTGAGGTCAAGGGGTTCCTTACCCATGAAATGTGTTGCGCTTTACAAGTCTCTCTCTCTCTCTCTCTCTCTCTCTCTCTCTATTTAGGTCCACTCTTGCTCTAGCTTGGTTTCCGGAGCCATCAACACATGGCTCATGCTAACGCCAGGTTCAAACAGCAATTCTTCTCACAGGCCTCCTCCCAGGGAAAAGCCCCAGGGTAGAGAGAGTTCTGGAAAGGTGCTTGCAAACATTTATCATCTTCCCAAGCCATACGTGTCAGTTCTACTCCCCAGCGATTGGCCTGGTCAGATAAATAATCATAACCCAGAGAGTTGACCCTTCTGCACTGCTTATTGGAACGTCCTTCCAGCAACAGGTAGAGCCAATTAACCCCACTGGGTTTAGGGAAGACCCGCAGAGTGGAGAAAAATAAATGCCAGTTAAGGCTGGTTACAGGCCAACCACAACACTTGGGACTCAACTGCTTAGGGTTAGTTTGAGACTCATTTAGAATTCCTTTACAAGTGCAGCAGACCTGAAGTTGACCTCATTCTGTCCTGCATTTGACCTGTTTCCCATAAATTGACTGGAATGTAAAAACCATCTGATGTGAAAAAAAGCCAGTTGACGCAGACTCTTCAACAGGGGTTGTCATTTTGATCCGAATGGGAAAAGTGATATGGTCTTTTTTTAAATCCCCTTTAATCATCACTTCATGATTTAAAACCTTTGTACGGTTTGGGTTAATTGACTTGTTCTTTTCTCTGTGCCAGCCTGAACTGCCAAAGACTGAGAGCAGCTATATTGTTAGAGGATTGCAGTCCACCTCATGTTAGTTTTGTTTCAACCACAAGCATTGCAATAGCGCATGCTATGTCCCAATTTTCAAGACACTAATATTTTCTTTGGGTTTAACTTTGCATTTCCCTTGTCTAGATTTCCAGGAATTGTGAGGTACTCTTTGGTCGCCTTGCCTTGAAAACTACACTTGCTACAAAAACAACAAGTTGGAATGAGGTATTACAGAAGGTCATTAGTGAGGGTTTTGAACGATGGTCTATTGATGATCTAAAAAAAAGATGGTATAATTGTCAATTAAGGTACAAGGAAAAGTCACCTTCTCTTTACAATGAAATACAGGAAACTGGAGGTAGAAGTTGATCTAGATCTTCTGGCAGGGCTGGACTGGGACACAAATTTGGCCCTGGACCTCATCCAGACTGGCCCACTTTGACAGGTCTCTCCAATGGTGGCCGGACAAATCCCGCACCCCCCCCCCCGGCCAACCGCACCCTCTCTCCCCCTTCACTAGCCGTTCTACTTTATTAGAGTAGAACGGCTGGTACTGGTATTCTTATAGGCAGTACCAGTGGGGAAGTTAGACATTATTTCACCCGGGGCAAGGAATCAGTTTGGTGCCCCCCCTTATGGGACAAGATTAGACAGAAGTGAGAAACTCCCAGGCCATAGCTGTTGAGTCAGCTGTCTGTCCCCTCCCCCATGCTCCTCTGTCGTCATCCCTGCTCCTCTGGTCCTCCCCCTGCTTCTCTGTTCCCCCCAGGTGAGCGCTGCGGGGAGGGAGAGGAGGTGAGCGCTGCGGGAAGGGAGAGACAGAGGAGCGCAGCGGTCCGCTGTCACTAAAGCCGGCCCACTGAGCCATTGGCCCACCGGGAAACTCCCTGTAGTCCCAATGGCCAGTCCATCCCTGTCTACTGGCCATTAGTGACAATGAGTATGTTAAAGGTTATGTTTGTGGACTATAAGATGTAATTTCAGGCAAAAATATTTTTTTTATCACTGGGACTAGAAGGAAGGTCCACTATACAGCACACAAACACTTTTTAAAGATACTGGCCCAGATTCAAGAAGCACTTGCGCCCGCGCAACCATAGGTTGCGCGGCGCAAGTGCTTACTTGCTCCGGTGTAACGAGTGCTCCTGATTCAGGAACCTCGTTACACCGAATGCAGCCTAGGATCTGACAGACATAAGCCTCCTTATGCCTTCACATCCCAGGCTGCATTCTTGCGTTGGCCGCTAGGGGGCGCGGCCATACTACCACCGATTCACAAAAGTTGCGCGGGCCCTGGGCACGCAAGGTACGGAGTTTCCGTACGGCAACTTTAGCGCAAGGTTGCTCCTGCTATAGCAGGGGCAACCTATGCTAAAGTATAGCTGCGCTTCCCGCTCGTGAAATTTAAATTTCACGTCGGTTACGTAAGTGATTCGTGAATGGCGCTGGACGCCATTCACGTTCACTTAGAAGCAAATGACGTCCTTGCGACGTCATTTGCCGCAATGCACGTCGGGAAAGTTTCCCGACGGAGCATGCGCTGTTAGCTCGGCGCGGGAGCGCGCCTAATTTAAATGATTCCTGCCCCCGGCGGGATCATTTACATTAGGCGCCCTTACGCAGGGCTAATTAGCATAGCGCCCGCGCAATTTACGGAGCTACTGGGCAAATGGAAATATTTGCGTGGGCGCAGAGAAAAATCTTTGCTCTTTGCCCACGCAAATATTGCTCCATTCTACCTGAATCTGGGCCACTGTATATGGGCAAGACTATGACTCTTGTGCCCATTTCAAGTAATGCCGCATACACACAATCAGGCTTTTGCCCGGCCAAATCACATCGGAATTCCATCGAAAAAAAAGAACATGTTCTATATCTAAGCTCCGATGGAATTCATCGGAATTTCTGATGAAAAAACTCAGATGGGGCTACACACAATTGGAAAATCCGATGGAAAAAGTCCATCGGAAATTCCGATCGTGTGTACGGGGCATAAAAGTGAAGGCAAAATTAAATTTTTAGATGAATCCTGCTGAATTTGTTTTTACTGTCTGTATCCCCTTGGGGAGATTTCCACTTGCTTTTTGTTTCCAAAACACAACAGGAAATGCGATCAAATCCATCCAAAAGTGAGAAAAAACCTCCCTTTAGCCAGGTGTCATGTTTCATGTGATAGATGATTCTATAATGCCCTGAGATCACCAGACCCTTATCCGAGCACGGAAACCTATCAGGCCGCAGGAAAAGAGGGGGGATGAGAGACTGCCCCCCCTCCTGAACCGTACCAGGCCACAGGCCCTCAACATTGAAAGGATGCTTTAGGGTTGCTGATGGGGACAAGGGCCTCATCCCCACAACCCTTCTCTCCATGTACGGAGAGGTCCGTCTTGCGTCAGGCTCAAGAGGAAGAGAGCTACACGTGGGCTTATGCTTCTTTTATAGCTACCTCCAGCAATCTTCCTAATGGCAGCAGAGACCCCTGGGATGTGTAGTCCAGGCACATAATCATTCAAAGCAATTATCTGACTGGGAAAACTATGCATCCCGCAATCCTTTTTGTTTGGCACACAAGTATGATGTCACTATGATGTCACCTGATACAGTGATCACTAGAGGGACAGGTGATGCTTTGAAATACCGGAGGGTATGGTGCTTTTACGCTTGTAGTCCATATTGCAACAGGTCAATTAGAAAAATATAGGTGTGAAGTCAATAGTTAATGGGAAGAAAAAATTCCGGTGTTAGTGTCCATGTACCAAGAATGCTCTGACATTGGTGGGCTACATATAACTAAATATATTGTTTGTACTACATAACGACAAATACTGGTCATTGCCCAGCAAGAATTTTCAGATGTGTAACATGAAGGAATCATAGGTGCTACCATTCCTGCCGTCTTACAGAAAAAAGCTCCTTGCCTACAGCAGTTCACTGACCTGGAACTAGAATGTGGGAAAAATAACTTTGAGAGGAAAGATTCCAAGGTATAGGAATTGGTATACTTCATTAAAATCAGCAACTGTGAAAGTACAGCCTCAGCATTACAGCTAGGGAATGAACATTCTGCCAAGGAATGGTAAGCAATGGATGGCCTCATAATTCTCTTGTGACAGGTGTACTTTACCAAAGAGGGAGAGCAGACTAGCAAAAGCCAAGAAAGCTTTGGGGGAAGTTGGAAAAGCAGTAAGGCAACCTTTCAAACATGGGAATGTATAGCAGAAATGTGGCAGGACTGTTTCCTGATGCTAAATAGTGAACCTCTAAGATAAGTATATACAGTATCTGACAAAAGTGAGTACACCCAGGGCTGTCTTAATGAGAGGGCACACCTGGGCACTGCCCAGGGGCCCCAGCTGCATGGGGGGACCCTGCACTTTCCCCAAAGCAGCTTGTCCTTGAGCCCACGCTGCCCCAAAATTTGGGGCACCATTATGGCACTGAGAGTGATAGATGCACAGGGGAGGCAGTCTGCCTCCTACCTACTTGATGTTTGTTTACCTGCACTGTCATCATTGTAGGGGCCCCAGAGCATTACTTTGCCCAGGGGGCCATGATGCTATTAAGACTGCCCTGCCCCTTAGTACCAATTGAGCATTGTTTAAACACCACAACCTACCTGGGTATTGTTGCTGACCATGTCCTTCTCTTTATGACAACAGTGTACACACTGATGGCTCCTTCCAGCAAGATAATGGATCATGTCACAAAGATCAAATCATCTCACCACTGGTTTCTTGAACATGACAATGAGGTCACCAGTGGGTGCCGCCCCCTCTCTCCTGCACCAGTCTAATCACCATAGATAGATTCATGCATTGCATGAATCTATGGTCGCTGCTGACACCCCCTATTCGGGTGTCTGCCCCTTTTCTGGCGCCGGGCACCTGAATTACAGTGGTGGGGTGTTTTTTGAAAGCGCCCAAAAATGTGAACAGCAGGCACAATGTTCACTGTTCACTCAGCTGTGTGTCAGCAAAGTAAAGGAATTCACTTTGCTAACACTGAATCCGCCTCTCAGCCAGTCTGTTACCGTTCACCTTATTGGCTGAAATGTCAGGCACTGTGCCTGGACGCCTGAGAGAGGACAGAAGAAGACATGGAGAATGCGCAGGAGACCGCCACTGACCCGCTCCGAGACAAGTAAGTGCAGGCAGTATCTGACGGGGCACACTGGCGGCATCTGATGGGGCACACTGGTGGCATCTGATGGGGCACACTAGCTGCAATTGATGGGCAAACTTGCAGCATCTGATGGGGGCACAGTAGCGGCAATTGATGAGCACACTGGCAGCATCTGATGGGGCACAGTAGCGGCAATTGATGGGCACAGTGTCAGCAATTGATGGGCACAGTGGTGTTAATCTATGGGTACAGTGGCTGCGTTTGATGGCACAGTGGCTGCATTTTAAGGGCACTGTGGCTGTGTTTGATGGCACAGTGGCAGCATTTGATGGGCACAGTGGCTGCATTTCATGGCACAGTGGCTGCGTTTGATGGGTACAGTGGCAACATTTGATAGGCACAGAGGCTGCGTTTGATGGCACAGTGGCTGCGGTTGATGGCACAGTGGCTGCGTTTGATGGGTACATTGGCAGCATTTGATAGGCACAGTGGCTGCGGTTGATGGCACAGTGGCTGCGTTTGATGGGTACATTGGCAGCATTTGATGGGCACAGTGGCTGCGTTTAATGGCACAGTGGCTGCGTTTGATGGCACAGTAGCTGCGATTGATGTTTTTTTTTTTTTCAGTTTGTTTGCGCCACTGGAGGTCACTGTGCTCCAATGGCCTCCACAGTCACCAGATCTCAATCCAATAGAGCA
The DNA here is from genome assembly GCF_905171775.1 of Rana temporaria. NCBI lineage: Eukaryota > Metazoa > Chordata > Amphibia > Anura > Ranidae > Rana > Rana temporaria. The sequence goes on along the minus strand of NC_053494.1, from coordinate 33,034,106 downwards.
CCTTTGGGATGTGGTGGAATGGAAGATTTGCATCATGGATGTGCAGCCAACAAATCTGCAGCAACTACGAGATGCTATCGTGTCAATATGGACCAAAATCTCTGAGGAATGGTTCCAACACCTTGTTGAATCTATGCCATGAACAATTAGAGCAGTTCTAAATGCAAAGGGGGGTGCAACCCGGAAATAGCAATGTGTACCTAATAAAGTGGCCAGTGATTGTATATGTATATATACATATATACACACACACACACATAGAGTGAATATTAAAGCGGGTAGGTATGGGTGGTGGGTGCAGCAGTACACAGGAAGGTGAGGTATGCGTGCATGATACATTGCAGTGGTAGTCAGCCAACGGGGGGATGTGTCATTGATCTCCATTGGCAGTTTTAGTCTGGGGTTTAGAGTGGGGACAATGTTCCCTGTTAATCACCGCTTGGCTTAATTGAAATATAAAATGAAGTGTGGTTCTCCTGTTTCCAGGGAGCTGTCAGAAGTGCAGGTGTGAGTCCAAGCAGCCTGAGGTGGGTTAAGGGGGGGAGAGGGCGGCTCTTTTAACTGGCGTTGGGTTACTGGCAGCGATGAGAAGAACGGGAGGAATCCTGCCTCAGCCACAAGGCTCAATTCTTCCTTTCGGAATGAAAGGCAGGAAAACAGACCGCCCCTGTGCACCTGTCCCCCCACCATGCTGGCCAACACAGGAAAAGACTGAGCGGACATTAACCCAACACATGCCACAGACAGCCCTTCGTTATGCCATAGGCCCGCTGTCTGCTACGACTTGATTAGAGCCAGCCAGGGATTTATGTGTTTGTTGGACTTCCAGTATGTTTATACATTTAACATACGGGAAAGACTTTAACTGAGAAACCATGGTAGAAGTAATGCACAAGGAGTTAAATAGGAAACTTGAAATGCTGGCGACGTGTTTTTAAAATGAGAGGTTATTGTGGTTTGCCAGGAGTCAATATCAAATGGCTTGGGCACCGGCTTCCAAGTGTTTTTGCTAGTCTACCATAAACTGGTGTGAACTATGTGAGGTTTTAGGACTTCTGCACATGGATGTCTACAAGTGGCCAAGCTGAGGCACGTCTATCAACATACAACATTCAGTGCAACTCAGACCCGAAGCAAGGGTCAGTGACCCCTATGTCTGCTATTGGTTTTACGGGGTCTTTGAAATTGCAAGAATAATAAATCTTTAGGATATGAGCAACATGATGTGCATTTGGAATGTATAGAAATTTGAGGGTCAACAAAAGGGAAAGATGCTGTGCATATTGAAAGGGCAGGTAAGATGAGAACTGACCTGTAACATAAAGAGTGCTGTTGTGCACTTCATGTATCATATACCATGCATCTCAATGCAATGGTCCAATGTATTTACCACGCACCATGGCGCAAAGAACATAGCGGCCAGGAGTATGTAATGTACAGCATAGTGAATAGAGTGCAGTAGTCTGAAATTGGCATGCCCCCAATATACCACACAGCATAAAGGGTGCAGCAATTCAGAGTATAAAAATGTATAGTATAGAATACAGATTCCAATACCCCGAAAGTGCCCTTTACATTGCTGATCAGTGAAGAAGTGTCTGTGAAGTGCCCCCCTTACATTGGTAGTCAGTGTAGTGCCCCCCTGTGTTGGTAGTCGGTGCTGTGCTTCCTTATGTTGGTCATAATGTATTGCCTCCTCGGGAGTCTGTGCAGTGCCCTCTTTTGTTGGTAGTCTGTGCAATGCTTCATTACACTGGTTGTCAGTGTAGTGCCCCCTTATGTTGGTAGTCTGTGCAGTGCCCTCTTTTGTTGGTAGCCTGTGCAATGCTTCCTTACATTGGTTGTCAGTGTAGTGACCCCTTATGTTGGTAGTCGGTGCAGTGACCCTTTACAATGGTAGTCAGTGTGGTCCCTTCTTATATTTGTGATGATTGTATTTAGGCCTGGACCGAGGAGCAAATCAGTCTTCAAGCTATGAAGACACTAGTTCCAGATCAGAAGGTGTGGGTGTTCAATGTAAAACCAGATTGTGGGACCTCTCCTACTTACACTTTAATACAGTGGAAGAGAGGGATCCCTTACAGTTTTCGAGGAGCCAATCTGCAACTGCCTAACAATGTTGAGGCTCGCCTAATTCAGCGTAACTTATCAGATATGTTATGCCCAGAATGTTCAAGCCAAGCAGCCTCATCAGGAGAAACGACCTTACTGGCACCTGTAGCAATAATAGGGCATTGGAACAGTTTGTGGCAAAGTGTCAGAAGAGTAGTCCAACATACACTGGGTCCGAATACCAAAAACTGGGAACCATTTCTGGAAAACAGCCAGTTCCTGTCAGTGAAGAGAGTTTTGAAGAATGGCTGCGGCAAGTTATGCAAGCCAGAGATTAATGGAACATTCCTGAGGCCCAGAAAAAGCGGAGTATTACTGAGAGTTTGAGGGGACCAGCCTCAGAAGAAATTCACAACCTGAAACTTAGCAAACATGACTGTACTGCTTACCATTACTTAGATATCTTGAAAGACGTGCTTGGAAGAAGAGAAAAGGCCTCCAATCTTGTGTACCAGTTTTAGCATACCTACCAAGATGAGGGAGAAAAACTGTCTGAATACATGAGGTGCCTTGACAAGATAATGCACCAGACACTTCTAAAAAAGGTACAGATCCCAGGTCAGTCGACAAGGTCTGGGCACAGCAGGTTTTAAGGGGAGCTTAGCCCTTAGATCCTATCACGATAAAGGAGTTGACTGGGTGCCCACCTACAGCAGTTTGCTCCAAAGTCAAAGACACAAGGAAGCCACAGCAGAAGCCCTTAACCCTTGCAGAGGGCCCTCCCTGTTGTTTTTAAGAGACCATACAACATGCTTGCATCAACCTTGGCCTCAAAAAGTCCGTGCACACCAGCCCTCCAAGATAGGGTGACCAGACATCCCCAGTTTCAGGGGACAGTCCCCTGATTGAGGACACTATCCCCAGACCAAGTCTGTTCCTGGTTTTGTCCCCAGATTGGATTTAATAGGGGACAGGGGCAATTTCAAAGACAGTTAGTGCAGAATTAAAATAAAAAAATTTGAATTACACCCCCCCCGCTCCGCCATGCCTACTAGCATAGGGGGGTTGTATTTTTCCCATTATCTGTGCCCCCTTCTGATGATCATGTGCTGGTCGGAGCGGAGAGAATATTTCTTCAGTTTTGGGCGCATGCCCATTCAGCTCCGCTCGCATGTTCTTCTACCTTGGCTCAAATCCTGGCCAGCCACCTGCCTATCTCCTTGCCTTCCCTGGCCGAGTGATCTTCCTCCGCTCCCCATCCAGTAGTAGCCGGGGCCTGAAGAGTAAGACTTGAGAGGCTGTGAGGCGGGCGGCAATGGGCCGATGAGTCGCTGATTGTTGCCATTACTAGTAAAGAAAAAATATGTCCCCGGATTTCATTTTAAAAATCTGGTCACCTTACTCCAAGACCCAATAGAGACACAATCAAAACAGGAAGATCATCAAGAAAGGGGCACGAATACAGACAACAGGGCGGACTAGCTTCACTACTCCTCGCAACAAAACTTGTACAAAAAATTACTGTGTTCCGTGCTAAGAGAGGAATATCCTGTTTCTATCACCACTTGCATGTTCTCTTAGGGGTGAACTCTCTGCAAATTACTGATTTCCTGAGTGTATACTGAGGTAGATCAAACTGCGCTTAATGCCTCTGGGCAGCCTTTTGTGGTATATCACCATCCACAGCACCACACTACTCCATACACATGGGAAAGGAACCTAGAAAATGTATTAAAAACATCCCCACAAAATCATAAACGATATAGTGCTAGATTCAGAAAGAATTTACTTTGGCGTATCTATTGATACGCCGCTTAAATTCAAAGCTGCGCCGGCGTACCTTCTTTCTGTATTCAGAAAGCAAGATACGCCGAAATTAGGCTAAGATTCGACTGGCGTAAGTCTCTTACGCCGTCGTACCTTAGTTGCATACTTACGCTGGCCGCTAGGTGGCGCTTCCGTCGATTTCAGTGTAGAATATGCAAATGAGCTGGATACGCCGATTCAAAAACTTACGTGCGCCCGGCGGATTTTTTTACGTCGTTTGCGTAAGGCTTTTTCCGGCGTAACGTTGCTCATGCTATATGAGGCATAGCCAATGTTAAGTATGGACGTCGGGACAGCGTCGAATTTTGCGTCTTTAACGTCGTTTGCGTAAGTCGTTCGCAAATAGGGCTTTGCGTAAATTACGCTACGTCGAAAGCATTGACTATTCGCGACGTGAATAGGAGCATGCGCACTGGGATATGTTCACGGCCGGCGCATGCGCTGTTCGTGAGAAACGTCATTTACGTGGGGTCATGTTTTATTTGCATAAAACACGCCCACCTCTTGACAATTTGAATTCGGCGCGCTTACGCCGGCAGATTTACGCTATGCCGCCGCAACTTACGTAGCAAGTGCTTTGTGAATACTGCACTTGCCTCTCTAAATTGCGGCGGCGCCCGCACAAATTTATGTCGCCTTACCTAATTCTAGCCCATACACAGTATCTGGTGCCTCCCCTGGCATCGGGAATAGTCTACCATCAATGTACTGGAATGCCCTACTCCAATGCTCCAATGCACGCTGGAGCCTGTGGGGATGTTTTTATTAAATATTGTTACGCAATGAGATTTTCTTGGTTCCTTTCCTATGTGTATGGAGTAATGCGGTACTGTGGATGGTGATATACCACGAGAGACTTACCGGAGGCATTAACTGCAGTTTGACCTACCTCAGTATACACTTGTGGTGAGTTCGGTCCTAGGAGGGCATGCGAGTGGGGATAGGAATGGAATATTCCTCTCTCAGCCCAGAGCACAGTCACTTTTTGTACAAGAATTGTAGCACTTTACTTCAAGCACTTTTATGGACTGTTAGCACTTTTATCTTGCATTTTTATTTTGCACTATAAGAATTGTATCACTTTATATTCTGTATAGAGTATAGTGGGTAGCGCAGCTATTTTTATTGCTGGTTTTACAAAAAGTTTGTATTTATTCACAAATCGTTTTGCACAGATTGGTATTAGCACGTGATCTTAGGTGCAGCGCAGCTATTGTATAATTTATGATTTTTGAATAAAGAACAGTCTATTCCCTCACAGCTGGGGACCACGAGGCAGGTTTCTTTGACATCTGGATACCTTGTGCTGATGCACAACTGCTGGTACCCAGTGCAGTTTCCAGAACACTACACAGTGAGAGAGATCAGTTTAGGGTCTTTACTCACAAGTCCACTGGACAGCTGCCACCTTCCAGCTTCCACTGGACACAGTGGTGGCTGGTGCTCAAAAATTGTGTGGGGGGGGGCGCAAACATACTGAAAAAAAAAACATCAATTGCAGCCACTGTACCCATCAAGCACAGCCACTGTGCCCATCAAACGCAGCCACTGTACCCATAAATTACCAGCACTGTGTCATCAAATGCAGCTACTGTAACCATCAATTGTTGCCAGTGTGCCCATCAATTGCCACCAGTGTGCCCCATCAATTGCTCCCAGTGTGTGCCCATCAATTGCTGCCAGTGTGCCCCATCAATTGCTGCCAGTGTGCCCCATCAATTGCTGCCAGTGTGCCTCTTCAATTACTGACAGTGTGCCCCTTCAATTGCCACCAGTGTGCCCCATCATTTGCTCCCAGTGTGTGCCCATCAATTGCTGCCAGTGTGCCCCATCAATTGCTGCCAGTGTGCCTCTTCAATTACTGACAGTGTGCCCCTTCAATTGCCGCCAGTGTGCCCCATCAATTGCCGACAGTGTGCCCCATCAAATGTTGTGAACAACCAAGCTATCGCTTGTGAAACGCGTCTACCATTGCCTGTATCTGTCTGACCAATTTGACAATAAAGATGACATCAAGATAATTTGAAGTTCCAGTGCGCGACCAATTTCTTGTTTTATTCGTGCCCCATCAAATGCTGCCATTGTGCCCCCCGCCCGGCACTTACCTGTGTCGGGTCACGGCACTGTCCTCCACGCTCCCTCCAAGTCTTCATGTCTTGTCCCGTCCTCTTCCCATCCTCTGCTATGAATGAACACCTAATAGGCGTCCAATCACAGCGCCTGTTGCTTCAGCCAATCAGGTGACAGATAACCAGACCAGGTGGACCTGATTGGCTGATTGGCCTACAGCTCTAATCAGGATGCCTATTAGAGACCACGGCTCTAATCAGGCACTTCCAAAAACACCCCTGCCGCTGTAATTCAGATGCCCGGGGGGCCGAACACCTAAATAGGAGGCGGCAGTGGCGACAATAGATAGATTCATGCAATGAGATCTACGGTGAGAGAACGGTGCAGGAGAGAGGAGAGGGTATCCCTCCAGACTATATCCCCTGTGGTAAGGTTCAGCAATCACTTTCTAGCAAACTCCATCCAGGCCCTGGCACCGCTGAGGCCTCTAGAGCAGCAGTACAGTAAAAGGGCTGCCGGAGAGCAGCAGCCCCTCTGTCTCTGGAACACTCCTGGGAACCCTGCTCTCCAGTGTCTCAGACTATTTACCACCATTCCAGCCTCCTTCTATACACTCCTCTCCAGGGATTGAGTGGAACCCGGTAAATATTCAGGCTGGTTGTTTTGAATCTCCCGCCCTAAGCTCAAGCAGCTTCTTTCAGAGGCATGGGAAAGTAATCAAACTCCCAGCCTGTGAGACCCTGAACAGGCCAGAACAAACAATTACTGCTCCCTTGATTATAGAAGGAGCCATGAACTAAGTTTACCTAGCATCTTTCGATAGGAGGGTGCTACACATATTAATGCCTGTGGTTTTGGATTATGATGCCCAACAAGCTGATATAGTCATGATGGTCAGGTTTCCAGAAACTTTGGGCTATATAGTGTACTGATAGTGTAACTGGAGATGTCATTGACTGCACTACAGAAGGGTCAGATACAGGAATGTATGGAAAGACATTAGCACTTCGCCTTGTACTAGAAATACTGTACATTATAGCTTGTGTTTATTACAGAGGTGAATGCTAAGCATCCAAGCTCCGGACGTCATGATGCGTCCATTTAGATGCAGACATAGTGCGCGCAGTCTGGAGTTTTCTGTTTGGCTTGCAGGTGTACATTGTTAAAACTTTATTAGAGCCTTTACACATACTCGCAGAAAGACCCAAGACATTGTGCACAGTACAGATCCAAATCACTTAGTACATTAACACTTCATCAGCCAAAGCAATGTCCCAGAAGACAAAGAGCAGAATGAGAATGTGTGTGTGAGAGAGAGAACAGTTCAATAGAAATCTATTTAATAGTCCTCATAAAGTCATATTTGCACATATAATTTCTCTAATAAATGTTGAACGTGACGGTTTCTGTGCACGGCACTCCAGCAGCTACTAAAGTCTCAGATACACATCTTTGATAATAATTGCCCCTTATTGGCCTTGGAACTTGCCATGAGTAACTGTTGTATGTAAAACAACAGAAGCTTAAATGAAAACTCAATCCTTACAAAATGCAGTAGCTAATATAAAGCCGGTCCTAGATGGATCAAAATGATGCCAGTTCAGTGGCCACATTTTGATCCATGTATGGGCAGGCTGATTGTACCCAAGTCGATCCATTGATCAGGGGTCCAATGTCATCATCATCTTCTGTGTGCCAGTTTTAAGCCACCTTAATTCGTCATGCATGCGCTGGAGCTAGTCATCCCGGCACTCAGAAACCAGCCAGTTGCTGTAAGCTGAGCTGCACATACACATAGTTACATAGGCCCGGATTCAGAAACAACTTACGCCAATGTATCTATTGTTACGCCGCGTAAGTCCACGGATGCGCCGTCGTATCTATGCGCCTTATTCAGCAAACAAGATACGCCTGAATTTTGGCTTAATACGACCGACGTAAGTATCCTACGCAGTCGTATCTTGGGCACATATTTACGCTGGCCGCTAGGGGCGCTTCCATTGATTTACGCATCGAATATGTAAATGACCTAGATACGCCGATTCACGAACGTACTTGCGCCCGTCGCAGTAAGCTACGCCGTATACGTAAGGCGTAAGTCCAGCGTAAAGTTATTCCACATAAAGCAGGCGTAAGTCATGTTAGGGTATGGACGACGGAACATTCGTCATATTTTACTTTGTTTACGTAAGTCGTACGTAAATGGGGCTGGGCGTAGGTTAAGTTCACGTCATAGGCATTGAGCCGTCGTATCTTAGGGAGTATATGCGACGTGATTCTGAGCATGCACGCACATGCGCCATTAATTCGGCCCTTCATTTACATGGGGTCACGCTTCATTTTAATACAACACGCCCACTACCTTCCTACTTTGAATTAGGCGGGCTTACGCCGGCCCATTTACGCTGCGCCGCCGTAACTTAGGGAGCAAGTGCTTTGTGAATACTGGTCTTGCCTCTCTATGTTACGTCGGCGTATTGCATATGAGATGCGCTACACCCGCTCAAAGATACGCCGATGTACGTGAATCCGGGCCATAGTAGGTGAGGTTGAAAAAAGACACAAGTCCATCAAGTGCAACCTATGTGTATAATTGTATGTCAGTATTACATTGTATATCCCTGTATGTTGTGGTCGTTCAGGTGTATATCTAATTGTTTTTTTAAGTTATCGATGCTCCCCGCTGAAACCACTGCCTGTAGAAGAGAATTTCACTCTAAAGCCTTGTACACACGACCGGTTTTCCTGTCGGGAAAACTGCCATGAGAGCTTTTGGCCGGGAAAACCAGCCGTGTGTATGCTCTATCGCAGTTTTCCCGACAGGAAAACTGCCGGGAGAAAAAAGAGAACCCTCTGAAGCGTCTCTTCTCCAGGGAAAATAAGTTCAGTGCTCGTAACCTAGCCTCATTACTAAGTCCTCCAATCCCTTTATTAGTTGTGTTGCCCTTCTCTGGACTCTCTCCAGTTCCAGTACATCCTTCCTGAAGAATTTTGCCCAGAACTAGACAGGATACTCCAGGTGCGCCTGGACCAGAGTCTTGTAGAGTGGGAGAATTATTGTTTTATCTCTGGAGTTAATCCCCTTTTTAATGCATGCCAATAGTCTGTTTTTTTTGCTTGCAGCAGCTTGGCATTGCATGCCGTTGCTGAGCCTATCGTCTACTAGGACCCCCAGGTCCTTTTCCATCCTAGATTCTCCAAGAGGTTCTCCCCCTAGTAAGTAGATTGCATTCATATTTTTGCTACCCAAATGCTTTATTTTACATTTTTGTACATTAAACTTTGTTTGCCATGTAGTTGCCCACCCCATTAATTCATCAGATCTTCAGATTGCCCTACTTAGCTTAGTATCATCCGCAAATACAGAGATTGAGCTGTTTATCCTATCCTCCAGGTAGTTTATGAATAAATTAAATAGGATTGATCCCAGGACAGAACCCAGGGGGACCCCACTTTCTACCCCAGACGATTCTGATTCCCCCCCCCATTTATCACTACCCTCTAAACTTGCCCCTGTAGCCAGTTTTCAATCCATATACTCACCCTATGGTCCATGCCAAAGAACCTTACTTTGCACGGTAAACGTTTATGGGGAACTGTATTAAATACTTTTGCAAAATCCAGATATACCACGTCTACGGGCCTTTCTTTATCTGGATGGCAGCTCACCTCCTCATTGATGGTTAAAAGATTGTTTTGGCAAGAATAATTCTTCATGAATCCATGCTGATTACTGCAAATGATACCGTTGTCATTAATAAAATCTTGTATATAGTCCCTTATCATTCCCTTCAAGAGCTTGCATACAATTGATGCTAGGCTAACTGATCTGTAATTCCCAGGGATGTAATTTAACCCTTTTTAAAATATTGGTGCTACATTGGCTTTTCTCCCATTAGCTGGCACCATTCCAGTTAGTAGACTGTTTGTAAAAATTTAAAATTATTAAAAGCAAACATAACATTTTGAACATTGAACATTTTATAACCAGTGCCAGTCACAGTTGTACTGTGAGCACACAATTCCAAAAGGGGGAGGGGCCTGTCCTTACCATAAGTGCTGGACAGGCTGCCTACTTCCGGTGTCCATCAAGGGCATGGCCTATTACAGCCATTTTATGCTGGCAATGTCAAGAAAACTGCAGCAAGCTGTGACTTACCATAGCAAAAAAGGGGCGGGAGGGTGGGCATCTCTTCCCAGCACGTTTCCTGAAAAGACCCAGAATTCCCTGGGGCGATCCCTTTTACCTGAGCTCAGGCCCATCCCATCCCCCAAATCAACCAATCCTTACGTGACCACCACCTTGTCCAGTACCTGGCCATGCCCCCATCAGTCAAGGCTCTCTTTCCCTAAGGGACTCAAGAGGCCTTCATGATGCTGATGTATTCCAAGAAGAAAGTTCCTGCTCAAAAAACGTAAGTATGCATACAGTGTTCACGTTTACACGCGTTTATGCGCATATACGTGCGTACACACATAAAAACTCTTTTCGTTCCCAGATTGCTAAATAATATAAGGGAGGCGTGATTTTTTGGGCATATTTTCGTGTAAAATACTGACAAATAATGCAGATTTCTGTGGTTTTTTACCAATCAAAATATGGCACTAGTTTACGTGACATTTTTGGTGCCCATATACAACAGCCCTTAATGCTGTGCATGTTAAAGTGCAAAAACAAACATACTGGAGAGGCGCACAGGGGGCATCAAGGTGCTGTTGCTGTGTAGAGTTAGTTGTAAAAATCAGATATTTTATTCAGACATCATGTTGGTGTGCAGGGCTGTCTTAAAGCGGGGGTTCACCCATAAAACAATTTTTTTCAAACAATCCCCTTAGATTCCTGCTCGTTTTGTCTAGGGGAATCGGCTAGTTGTTTTAAAATATGAGCTGTACTTACCGTTTTCGAGATGCATCTTCTCCGTCGCTTCCGGGTATGGGTCTTCGGGAGCGGGCGTTCCTTCTTGATTGACAGTCTTCCGAGAGGCTTCCGACGGTCGCATCCATCGCGTCACTAGTAGCCGAAAGAAGCCGAACGTCGGTGCGGCTCTATACTGCGCCTGCGCACCGACGTTCGGCTTCTTTCCGGAAATTGTGACGCGATGGATGCGACCGTCGGAAGCCTCTCGGAAGACTGTCAATCAAGAAGGAACGCCCAGTCCCGCAGCCCATACCCGGAAGCGGTGGAGAAGATGCATCTCGTAAACCATAAGTACGGCTCATATTTTAAAACAACTAGCCGATTCCCCTAGACAAAACGAGCATGAAGCTAAGGAAAAAAAGTGTTCTGTACGGGTGAACCCCCGCTTTAATGAGAGGGCACACCTGGGCACAGCTGGTCCTTGAGCCCACTCTACCCCGAAATTGGCGGCCCCCATGATGGCACTGAGAGTGATGGGGGGATATCTGGGGTGTAGAGGGGGTCAGAGTGCTGGGGAGGCATCAATCTAGCAGATATATTATATATACAGGACAGCTTTGTTTCTTTATGTATGTAGTATTTTCCCTCTGTTTCTTTGCTGTACAGAATGATTGTTCATGTAGTTAATGTGGAGCTCCACCCAAAAGGCGCCTCCTACCTACTTTATGTCTGTTTACCTGCACTGTCTCCATTGTAGGGGCTCCAGAGCATTACTTTGCCCAGGGGCTCATGATGCTATTAAGAAGCCCTGTTGGTGTGTTGTGGCGGGTTTTCTCTAAATATATGGGCCCAGATTCACAAAGCACTTACGCCGACGTATCTCGAGATACACTGCGTAAGTGCAAATATGCGCCGTCGTATCTATGCGCCGTGCTCACAAACCGAGATAAACCTAAAAATAGGCTTCATTTGACCGACGTAATTTGCCTACGCCGGCGTATCGTGGGCGCATATTTACGCTGGACGCAAGTGGCGCTCCCATTGATTTCCTATTCAAATATGGAAATGAGGGAGATACGTCGATTCACGAACGTACTTGTGCCAGGCGCATAATATACGCGGTTTGCGCAAGTCGTACGTCCGGCGTAAAGTTATTCCCCATATAGGAGGCGCAACCCATGCAAAGGTATGGACCAGGGAACACAAGCCGTCGTATCTTATGTCGTTTACGTTGTACGTGAATATGACTAGGCGTAGGTTACGTTCACGTCGTAGGCAGTGATCCGTCGTATCTTAGGGAGTAGTTCGGATGTGATTCTGAGCATGCGCAGTGGGATGTGTCCACGGGACGGCGCATGCGCCGTTCGTTATTCGTATCTTTATGGCGCTCAGCCCATCATTTGCATGGGGTCACGCCTCATTTGCATGGCCCACGCCCACTTACGACGACTTATGCATAGGAAACCCAGCGCAGATTTGGCAACACTGGCTTTGTGAATCCAGTGCTTGCCTCTCTGCGCTAGGTCGGCGTATCGTATATGACATACGCTACGGCGGCATAAATATGCGCCGATGTCTGTGAATCCGGGCCATGGTCACATAAAGATATATCTTGCAGTCTGCTCAGAGTGACTTATATTGCCATTTTCCTCCTCTAGGTCTCGTCTTTTCATTTTTACAACACCCAGGTGTGCGGCTGATGATAATGCGATGAATTATCATCTCATCCCCTGCAAATCTGTCCTCACCCCCCTCTTTCCCCCTCCACATTTCCCTCCGCTCGTTCTCATCCAGGTGGTTTTCTTTCATGCTCATGTCTGCGTCCCTTTCTGTCTTCTCTCCACTTTTTAATAGTGCAGGGAAGCCATCCAAGAAATCTATCTGCAGATTTTACAATAAAAGGCACCCAGCTAACGTATATGACCTGCAGGAGGAATGCGGCTTGCCATACCAGTAATAGCATACACTCATTTATTGCTGATATTTTCCCCATCTATGGCTGCTTTATTTTAGTACATCCTTGCCAATATTGTTTTTCTTTTTGTTTTCTTTTTGTTCTTAATAACATGACAGCCTTGCAAATTTAGGTCTAGATTCAGTTAGGGGCGCGCATTGTTACGGCGGCGCAGCGTATCGTATTTACGCTACGCCGCAGTAAGTTAGAGAGGCAAGTGCTGTATTCACAAAGCACTTGCCTCCTAAGTCACGGCGGCGTAGCGTAAATGGGGCCGGCGTAAGCGCGCGTAATTCAAATGAGGATGAGGGGGCGTGTTTTATGTTAATTCTTGGTGACCCGACGTGATTGACGTTTTTCCCGAACGGCGCATGGGCCGTCCGTGGAATTTCCCACTGTGCATTGCTCCAAAGTACGCCGCAAGGACGTCATTGGTTTCGACGTGAACGTAAATTACGTCCAGCCCCATTCACGGACGAGTTACGCAAACAACGTAAATTTTTCAAATTAAGGCCTTGTACACACGACCGAACATGTCTGCTGAAACTGGTCCGCGGACCAGTTTCAGCAGACATGTTCGGTCGTGTGTACGGCCGACCGGACAGGTTTCCAGCGGACATTTGTCCAGCCGACCGTTTTGCAGCGGACAAATGTTTCTTAGCATGCTAAGAAACATGTCCGCTGGAAGCCTGTCCGTCGGACATGTTCGGTCGTCTGTATGACTCACCGGACATGTCCGATCGACCGCCATCCCTCGCATGCGTCAAAGTGATTTGACGCATGCGTGGAAGCTTTGAAGCTTTGGGCGTACGTAAATTTGTGAATCAGCGTATCTAGGTGATTTGCATATTCTACGCCGAAAACGACGGATGCACCCTAAGATACGACGGTGTAAGAGACTTACGCCAGTCGGATCTTAGGCTAATGTTGGCGTGACTTGCTTTCTGAATACAGAAAAAAGATACGCCGGCGCAGCTTTGAATTTACACGGCGTATCTATAGATACGCCAGCGTAATTCAATGCTGAATCTGGCCCTTAGATTTTGCTATTTAACATAGACCTGCAGAGGCGTCAACAGACGGAAGCAGTAGCAACTACCTAGGAAAGAAGTACAGGCTGGAATAGTTATAGATGAACTCCTTGCAGATTTAGCCCTTTTACTCCCAGAGATGTTTTTTGTCTTTTTTTGCACACATGTTTAACCACCTGCCTTTCCTGCCCAGGCCATTTTTCAGCTTTCAGTGCTGTCGCACTTTGAATAACGACAGCGCGGTCGTGCTACAGCAGCTACACTGTACCCCAACTATTTTTTTATAATTTTCTTCACACAAGTAGAACTTTCTTCTGGTGGTATTTAAAACAGAGGTCCGCCTAAAAAAAAAATATTAAAAGCCAGCAGCTACAATTACTGAAGCTGCTGACTTTTAATAAATGGACACTTACCTGTCCAGGGTGCCCGCGATGTCGGCAGCCGAAGTCGAGCAATCGTTCGGCTCTCGGCTGCTCCCGCCGCCATCCTCGGTGAGTGGGTGCAAATACTTGTATTATACAGGTATCTGCAATCCCCTCCCCCCTTAAAGGTGCCAAATGTGACACCGGAGGGGGGGAGGGTTCCGAAAAGCGGAAGTTCCATTTTTTGTGTGGACCTCCGCTTTAATAACTGCTGGATTTTTTATATAAAAAAAGACCAAAAATTTGGAAAAAAAACGTTTTTTACTTAGTTTCTGTCAGGCCCCGTACACACAACCGAGTTTCTCGTCAGAATTCAGCCAGAAACTCGATCGTAGCCGTATTCTGCCGAGAAACCCGGTCGTGTGTACACTTTTGGCAGAGGAAACCGACGATAATCTCGTCGGGCCAAATAGAGAACATGTTCTCTATTTCCTCGTTAGTCAATGAGGAAACTTGGCTCGCCGAGATCCTCGGCGGCTTCACAAGGAACTCGACGAGCAAAACGATATGTTTTGCTCGTCGAGTTTCTCGGACTTGTGTACGGGGCCTCAGTAGATTTTGTAACAAAGTCATTTTTCGCCTTTACTCATGTGCGCTGATGAGACGGCACTTAGGAGCACTGATGAGGCAGCACTTATGGGCACTGATTGGGTGGCACTGATGAGGAGGTGCTAATATGCCACGCATATGGGCACTGATGGGTGACACTGATGTGTGGCACTGATGAGCACTGATAGGTGGCACTAATGGGCACTAATAGGCGGCACTGGTGGGCACTGATAGGCGGCATTGGTGGGCACTGATAGGTGGCACAGATAGGTGGAACTGATGGGCACTGGGCATTGATGGGTGGCAGTGATAGGCAACATTGATGGGCATTGATTGACAGCATTGATGGACAGCACTGATAGATGGCACTGACTGGCATCGCTAATGGGTACTGATTAGTGGCACTGGTGGGCAGTGGTGGGCACTTATTGCTGCCACTTGTGGGCACTGATTGCTGCCACTGGTGGGCAATGGTGGGCACTGATTGGTGACACTATATTGCTATACTGTAATCTGGGCAGTGATGACCAGTGCCCTGATTACATTCCTAGATGTCCCCCTGCGTGGAGATGCGGCTGATCGGCTCTCCTTGCCACACACTCTGTCACACACACAGGTGAGTTTTCTGCCTCACCCCAGCTGGGCTTTTCTCCTCATCCCCTTTCCCATGGCAGATATCTGCTGCTATGTCTTGTGGTATCAGTACATACTGTGCAAAAAAATCTTCCACTTTCTGCTTTTCTGACGATGAAGTGAGTCCTAAGGTCCCCTAATGCTACTGCTTGGCTGTACACTGCTTCTAACAGATTTTTGGTCTTCTGGTGGGTAGTGCAAGATTAGTCTTCTTGCTTTCCATTCCAAAGCATCCATCGACAGTTCTGCCTGCCGGGCAAGATTTCAAATGATTGGATTAAACCCTGCAATCTCTTGATTCAATCATCCAAGTCCTGACGTGGCACTGTGCACTTGGGTGCTTGTTGTGACAAGCATCCGCCAGGAATAAGGGGGTCATTATTGCAGGGGTGGTAGCCTGCCTGCTTCTTTCTGGAGTATCACTGCCGGGCTCTTGCTTTGTACCACTCCCATCACCATTGTCTGGCCGTAATGCCAGGTAATAGGAATCCGCCAAATGATCAGACAGAGGGTAACTTTAAATTAAACTATACTAAACTAAACATGTCAGAGTAAAATGAACACAAACAGGGTTAAAATATCAAAAGGGCTGGCACCACAGGTGAGCAGCTGGAGGAATACCATGGTTTGTATCACAGGCAGGTAGCTGAAAACAGCACAGGGGGTGGCGGCCATCTTCTTGGTGGGCTCTCTAGCTTTACTACTGTACACACCACACTGATGTGTGCCATTCCTGCGGGACACCAACAGCTGATCCCGGTGAGCCTTCCGGCTGGTATGTAAATCTTGAGCCTGTTTTCATCACACAAGTGCTGGGCCCTTCATTTATTGTTTGAGGTTGGATGAGACTTGGGAAAGTTTTATTTCTTTATTCATCATCCTCCAATTTTGTTTCTCTTGCATATCTTGACTTTACCATATAGCCTTTGCATTTTATTTGCACAGCAGTCTACCACATGGGCAGCAAGAGGAGAGGATCTTCAGGGAGGACTTTATAGTAATGCTGGCCATACACTATACGAAAAATAAGTCGAAATTTGGTCTTCAGACAGTTTGTTCGTTTTTCGAATAGTTAGGCCTCTTTCACACCGTGCACCTCTGCTCGCTCAGCGGGGATCGCTCCGTTGATCCCCGCTGAGCCGGTGGATGACAGGGCGGTCCCCGCACACTGTGCAGGGACCGCCCTGTCTTTTCTCCGCTCCCCCCTATGGGGGGATCGGATGAACACGGACCGTATGTCCGTGTTCACCCGATCTGATCCGCCAGACGGAAGGAAAAGTAGGTTTTTCATCCGTCACACTTTGGCGGATCGGGTCGGATGTCAGCGGGCATGTCACCGCTGACATCCGCGGCTCCATAGAGGAGCACGGAGCGCCCGTACAGGTCCGCCAAAAAAACTGACAGACGGACCTGTACGGGCGCTCAGTGTGAAAGAGCCCTTAATCGGCACAAAATCGATAATCATTGGGATGTTTTTGAGTCGAAAAAACGAAGGACAAGTTTGGGAATTTTCTGCTGAACGAATAGTAAAGCGGAAGAATAATGTGTTTCCCATCCAAACTTTCTGCACTAGGTATATGTAAAAAAAACGAACCAATTTTTTTAAATTTATGTCCACTAAACGATTTATCGGTCATTACATGATGGCAAAATCGTTTGCGCTCACGACCAAACGTTCATTTTTCGTAGAGTGTATGGCTAGCATAAGGCTGCTACTTTGTGCTTTGACCAACTGTAACATTGTGTCTGGGAAGATTTTAACAGATAATTCATGTCAAATGGCCACGTTTTAAACACTTTCCTCATAAGGACCAGAAAGTCCTCTGGATGTAAAAAAGGTTAAAGTGGATGTAAACATTTGATGTCACAATGTAGAGAATAAGATTTCCTATCATCTGTGCCCAGTCTTGCCACACAGAGTTAATCCAGCTCGGAGCAATCCTCTTTTATTGTTCAGTGAAAATTAACAGACTTCCAGATAAAAACCTGTCTAAATAAAAAGTCCTTTCCGTCCCCTTGCTTCGAGTGACAGGGTTTTTACATATCTCGTGCACTAGCTTGGACACATGCACATTCCTGGATGTTTATCATAATATGGGGGGGGTGATCCACAGTTCATTGTGAGAGGTAATGTATGTCACTCGAAGCAAGGGGACAGAAAGGACTTTTTATTTAGACAATTTTTTATCTGGGTTTACATCCACTTTAACCAGACTTGGCTTTAACGTTTCGTCTTTGCTGCCCCTTTCTGTACCATTTTTGTTCCATCCTGTTTATGTCCTAGTTTTCCTTGCTTTCCTTTCCATCTCCTTTACTTTCCCTCTGCTCTTTTTTCGGTTTCAATTTTTGAAATATGTTGACACACCCCATAACCATCTGTGAGCCAATTACCTCCAAATTATGTTTTCAAAGATCATTTCCAGCATAATTTCTGACACACAAGCGGCACATTGCGAAAAATTTCGAACACATAAAAGCATTCTTTCCACACATCCCAATTTGCAGGTCACTTGATCCCCGGGAAATAAAAAAGAAACATCCACAAGTTCAGGTAAATCTTTTTATTAAATGTGTTTCCATGTCGGAAAGGTGTTTACAGGGCGGGAGCCTGCTCCTTCGCCACAAAGAAAAGGAATTTAGGATGTGGTAGAAGTAGATAATCACACAGAGATTGCTGAGAGAGGCACAGTGTTCAGGGCTGACTGTAAATAAAAGATTCTTGGTAGAACTAACAGGGGGGCAGAGCTGGGTGGGCCTGGAAAGCTATACATAGGCCAATGCAAAGTTTAAAGAGACCTTGTCACCAGACTAATCATTTCAAAAACAATCTTCCTGTACTAGTATATGTAGATTTAACATATTTTAGGCATGTTATTCACCCATAAAAGCCTTTGCTTCGACATTCTAAAGCCTTGAGAATGCTACTGGACACTCCCATCTTGGATGTGATGCCAACAGCCCTGGCAGACTGAAGCCTCGTACACACGACCGAGGAACTCGACGGGCGAAACACATCGTTTTCCTCGTCAAGTTCCTTGTTAGGCTGTCGAGGAACTCGACAAGGCAAGTTTCTCCATTCCCCTCGAGGAAATAGAGAACATGCTCTCTTTTTGGCTCGTCGAGTTTCTCAACAGTTTCCTCAACGAAAATGTACACACGACCGGTTTCCTCGGCAAAAAAATATCTCCCAGCAAGTTTCTTGCTGGTTTTTGCCAAGAAACTCGGTCGTGTGTACGAGGCCTCAGAGTTGTTGCTCAAGTGACTCTCTATATCAGCCATTCTCAACCTGTTTACACACCATCGGACTTCCAACCAACTTTTCTGTGGATTTGGTCCGAAGGGCATTGGCCGTGAACACGGCACAACATTTTAAGCCAACATTCACCAAACCACGTGGTTTTTCAGCTCTTTACCGCCACCCTTTTGGCAACTTCTGCTATCGTTGTCTGATGTTTAACATTGGTTCTGAGCATGCATGTTTGTACTTTGAATTTTAGTTGGATGTAATTGTGTACACACGATCGGATAAACCGACACAACAGATTTATTGCCCAACAATTGTTGAGCATTAACAGCCAACTTTTGTTGTCGTTAATTCAGCCAACAATTGTCTGATGGAGCATACACACAGTTGGATTATCTGACACAACACGCCTGTCAGACAATTATGGCCATAAAGTTGGATCGTGTGTACGAGGCTTTACAATGATATTCAGGTCTCAGCATCAAGGGTCAGTAGGAAAAATGCCCCTTATATTGGTGGTCAGTGAGAAGAATGTCTCTATAAAAGACAGATAAAAAAGATCATTGGTGTCATGTCATGGGCTCAGTCAAATGGTGCTGGCCCCAGAACTATGCAGGCATCATCAAATAGGAGGTCAATCAGCTATAGCTTAAGGTCCCCAAGCAACCTTTGGAGGAAACCTAGTGTTTCACAGAACTGTGGTTGAAAAAGACTTATCATAATATTCCTCTTTACTGCTCCTACATGGTTATGTAAGAAGGGGAGGGGCAGAGGAGCTTGGCCAGCACACCGGGTAATAAGACACTCCTAGAAGAAAGGGAGACTTGACGTGGAAGGAACTATGTTAGTGAATTGGAATTTACTTCTGAAGTAGTCAGATTTTATTGCAGGTTCAGAGGTACATTGCAAGCCAATGCAAAATCAATTATAGAAAGGGAAAATACTGCAAATAAGCATTTGCAATACATGATTTTTCTGTACTTTTACCTACAATTTTTAAGTTGGTGACAGGGTCTCTTTAAGGCTTAATACTGATATCCATATTACTCTTAGGGACCTGGGTCTTGGCATTTTTCCTGGGCTTATTCAGCCATTGTTACTTATACAGTGTTATGGTTTAGCTGTTACCCATAAGGTAATTCAGCTGTTTAGTGGCCCAAAGTAGTATGGTTGTGGTACCTCCTAGTGAAAAGGCTGCACATTCTTTAATACTGGTCCAGCTCACAATATGGCTGCCTATGCTTTGTAGAGATGACATAGATATGCAAATGCATCCCAGGAGCCTCCTGACTTTGATATCCAACCAAAACATTGGCAAATCAAATGAATAAGCCCCCGCCTCCATCTGCCATGTAGTTAAGCCCCAGCCTCGTCATAGGATAATGAGGCAAGGAGCTTATCTATGCTCCCACGAAAAGGAGCCAGTTTTGTACATATCGCATTTCAGGGATTTCCGTGGAGCTTCTAATGGCCACTTGCATGTGCAGTATATTTTTCCCTAGAGAGGTCTTGGTAATAGCTCTATTTCCAAATAAAACATTACCTGTTTCTTCATTACCATCATTGTATCACTCCCTGCCAGTAATTACAGTGGAACCTCGGATTGCGAGTAACGCGGTTAGCGAGCATTTCGCAATACGAGCACTGTATATTTAAAAATCCTGACTGGGTTTGCGAGTGTTGTCTCACAAAATGAGCAGGATTCAAGCCACAGCGGTGTGCAGTACCACGTATGGCCTGAGGTGGGGGGGCGCAGGAGCCGATGGGCACCATTCGGAAATGCACGGAAAGACTCGGAAATAGTCCGTTCCCAAGCCTTTCTGAGGTTTCCTGAGGTAAGCCGAGCTGTCCTCGTACCTTTTCTCGTGTCTCTCCGCCGCCCCTACCTCTGGCCACATGCGGTATTGCATGCCATTGAAGTCAATGCAGAACAAATCATTTTGACTTCAATGAGGAAACTCGCTTTGATATGCGAGTACTTTGGATTACAAGCATTCTCCTGGAACGGATTATGCTCGTAATCCAAGGTTCCACTGTAGTAGAACAAGGCTCTTGCCATGCAGGATTAGGTTTCTGGACTGCTAGACAGAGAATTGTCATTAATAAGATGATAAAATAATTTAGGTTTATAAATACTAGGAAAACACTGTTTTGACTTGCTGAAAATTCTTTTTGAAGAAGAAGATGGCCCTGCGGCCCATATTTGTCACATAGGGGGGGATTTACTAAATCTAACACTACATTTACTAAATCTGGAGAATACAAAATGTGGTGCAGCTCTGCACACAAACCAATCAGCTTCCAGATTTTATTGTCAAAGCTTAATTGAACGAGCTGAAGTTAGAAGCTGATTGGCTGCCATGCACAGCTGCACCAGATTCTAAGTGTTCCAGTTTTAGTAAATCCCCCCCATAGTGTCCCACACACTATGCAGTTACATGCAGGGCTCAAGTCCTGCGGGAACGCGTGGGAACGGAGTTCCTGCACTTTTTTCACAGTAGGAACGCAGTTCCCTTTGCAGGATGAGAGCAGCCGAGCCGCCCGAGCCAATCCTTCACTAAGCGGCAAAGCCCAGCTCGAGTCACTGTCAGGGGCAGGCGAACCTCAGTAATCCTTTGTTACTGGCCGCTTCCTGTATATGGATTCATCAGGTAGTGTGCGGGTATTCCGTCACTTCCTCGATGCCGCAATGTCTCCTGGGAGCTTTTGTCATTGTTCCCAGGAGACATTGCGGAGGTCTGCCATGAGTTATCGTGGGATTTAGAAAGAACTTGCGGGCAGTAAAAAAGGATTACTAAGGTACAGTGGATCGAAAAAAAAAAAACATGCGGTTTAGTAATTATGCATATGAGCGTATCATTTTTTTTTTTTGGTGGGGGAGTGGATCTTGGGTGGGAGTTCCCACACTTTTTTCCCCAGGACTTGACCCCTGGTTACATGGCCAGCTACACAAACTCATGATAAAACTGCCATTTGACCTAGCTGATGATAAATCGGGTGACAATTGTATGTCTGTAGACACACTCTGAACTTTACAGATACCCCCTGGACAACTAATCTTGGGGAACAATTTTTTTTTCTGTTTTGTCGCTTATATTACCGTCAGCTGAGCCAGGGATCCTTTCTCAGGGTATACATTTGCCCTGAAAAGCATGCATGGTTATGGAGAGATGATTGTCAGCTGTAACAACTGCCATCGAGCCGTTGGGTGGTCATGCAAGCACCACCAAACAAAAGTTGATTCAAACATCAATTGAACCAGATGCATAATTATTGGCCATCCTATCAGATGCAGTCACTGTTCAGCAGCACTGCTGTATGCCATGCCTGCCCAAATACAATAGCCGGCACTCTTTTCCTCCATTCACTCTATTTTGGGTAGATGGGGGAATCAATTGCATTTCTCTCATTCAGTCCTTGGGCTATACAAGAGAAAATCAAGCCTTGTGTCACAAGTAATAAAGATGAGGCCCACAACAAACATAGGGGTATCATCTGTGAATCTAGTTACAGTTTTTAATTTATCCCTTTTTTTTAAAAAAAGTGGGTCTGAAAGGAACTTTGATGACAGCCCACCTATATATACTGCACTACAATGTGCAGAGTTGCAATTAAGCCACTCTGGAGATTTTCCTGGCTCTATCACGCCACTGAAATCTCTAGCAATCTAATAGTAAATGCAGTGACCATTTACTAAACAGATGGAACTGATTGCTACCTATTGTGTAAATCAAACAAGCTGCATGCAGTTGTAATTAAAAGTTGTATTAGGCCCCTCAGTGTTTTCAGCTTAACAGACTGAGCACAATACAAAAAAAAATATTCTAGTAAATTATTTGTTAAAAGCATACCTCCCAACTTTTTAAGATAGGAATGAGGGACACCTACTAGCAGGGCCGGGACAAGGGGTGGGCAGGAGGGTCGGGTGCCCTGGGCACTGTAGTATCATGTGAGCTGGGGAGGGCACCGTAAGGAGATTGATGAGGGAGGAGATTTGTGTTGGGAGGACACATTTGGGGAGCAGTAGGGGAAAAAAATTCTAGGATGAGAAATATGGGGGTGGGGGGTGCTATAAATGGTGATTCAGGGATATTTGTGTTAGGAGGGGGATGGTAGAAGAGGATTTGTGCTAGGAGGGGATTTGGGGGGTTTGTGCTAGGAGATGAATTTGGAGGGTTTGTGCTAGGAGATGAATTTGGAGGGTGGGGGAGATTTGTGCTAGTAGGCATAATTGGGAGACATTTGTACGTAGAGGGGGGATGGGGTGGAGGATTTGTGCTATGATGGGTGATTTTTTGGGGGGAGGGTGCATGTTTCATGGGGAATTTGGGGGATGGAGGGGGCAAAGATTTGTGCTGGGAGGGGGGATTTCAGCAGAAGGGGCAATTTGTATTTGGATTAGAGGAAATTTATGCTAAGAAGGTAACCGTGCAGATTAGTGCCCAATTTTTTTTGTGGGGGGGAGGCGATGTTTTTGGATGTGCAGCCAATGCTGGAACGAGTGCATGTAGCCAAGAAGAAGCTAATAGAGGTTGCAGGAGATCAGCACCACTGAGATGCAAGAGAGTTTAAAAATAACTGTATTGTAACATAGTGCTTAAAGTGGAGGTTTTCCCCCAAAAAATAAATTTTTAGCATTAGATTGAGGCTATTTAAGGGGAGCAGAAACGGGTATTTTTTTGAAAATCAATGCCGTACTTACCGTTTTCGAGATAGATGTTCTCCCGCCGCTTCCGGGTATGGGCTGCGGGACTGGGCGTTCCTATTTGATTGACAGCCTTCCGACTGTCGCATACAGCGCGTCACGAGTTTCCGAAAGTAGTCGAACGTCGGTGCGCAGGCGCCGTATAGAGCCACACCGACGTTCGGCTTCTTTCGTCAACTGGTGACGCGCTGTATGCGACCGTCGGAAGGCTGTCAATCAAATAGGAACGCCCAGTACCGAAGATCATACCCGGAAGCGGTGGGAGAACATCTATCTCGAAAACGGTAAGTACGGCATTGATTTTAAAAAATATACCTGTTTCTGCTCCCCTTAAATAGCCTCAATCTAATGTTAAAAAAAAATTTTCGGGGTGAACTCCCGCTTTAAACAGACTATATTTTATCTGTTTTAGAGTTTATGCTACTACCTGCTACATTGTGTAGCTTACACCATAGGTAGCAATATGTTCCATCAGTTTAGTAATCAATTGCTACCCCTAGCAATTAATGGCTGGCAATTTCAGTAGCACGGCTGAGAAACTAACACTCACACTAACTGACACTCACACTAACTGACACTCCTCCTAACTGACACTCACCCAACTGACACTTATCCTAAATGACACTCATCCTAACCCTTATCTCGCATTCTCTTTATCATAGAAGGCAATTAGTAAAGTAATTTAGTAGGTAAAAGCCCAGGTTATACAAATGCCATTTCACAGTGTCTCTATTATTCTGAGTGCCAGGTCCCCATCATGCCACTATAGTTATTGGGGGGGGGGGGGTAATATTAAAACCTATATGTGACCAGTATCTCATGTATGATTTATGCATGTAACATAGTTATCATTGAAATTTAAGATTTGCCATCTTTCTGTTCACAAGTCAACATAAGACACACATTTACACTGCTCAAAGGACTACAAAACAGAAAAACTCACATAAATAGAGAAAGGGGAATCCAATACACCAATATAAAATGTAGAATTGATCGGGCAGGTTGTAGTGAGATATATATACACTGGCCCAAAGAGAAGGAAATTTGGACATAATAATGTATAGCAACTGACGTCTGCAATGCTTCAGCCACTTATATAACAAAATCTCCAATTGTTCAATTTTTATAAACACTGAACTAGACAGCATGCGTATTCCATAATATGCCATAGCCAATGTAACAATGAGTTACACAAGTCACATGATGGAAGTATTTGATAATTGGTTATAATAAAAGCATTATAAACATGGATAATTCTGCTGCACTTGGAACCGCAGCAACCAGCCAATAAGAGCTTAATAAAATAAATAAGCTATTGCGCTGAGTAAACCCAAACCGCCATTTAACGGGGCGCATAAGAGACCAGGAGAGTGGTAGGGAACACTAGGTGAAGTGGGCGCAGCTCCTCTCATTGCGATTCTGATGAAATTGTTTTATAACCAATAACAGCTTGAATGACATTAGAAACTGTGGGAATATCTCACCGGCTAGACTACATGAACAGTCATACACTGGTACATCCTAGTGATCCAATGGACTGAAAATTGTATGTTACCTTCTGTTCATCTCTGCTTGTTAAAAGATAAGTGCACCATTGAGATCAAATTAAAAATGAATGCTGTCTTCTACATCTGGTGAGCCAATATCAGGATATAGAAAAATATGTTTTCCATATACATCTTAAGTGAAATATAAGAAAGCATGTGTTCATTCACAGATAACGTTGAGAATCTGCTGAAAACTAGACTTACCACTTATCACCTTTTAGTTGAGTGCATCTCATGTGAGCAAGTAATTGTAAGTAACATTTTAGAATCATGCACGTCTAAAGGGATGCTGAAATGATTGTTTGATATAATTCTGTATGCATAGAGCCCACAGTGTTTGGGAGATAGCTTAAACGGGTTGTAAAGGTTCATTTTTTTCACCTTGATGCATCCTATGCATTAAGGTGAAAAAATACCTGGCTGTCACGGGCCCCCCCCCTGTTTTACTTACCTCTGCACGTTCACCTGCTCTGCGCGTTCTCCGGTGTCCTCTTCTCCACTGAGTCTTGGCATTGATTGAATAGATTGATGGCAGCGTAGCCATTGGCTCCCTCTGTTGTCAATCAAATCCAATGACGCAGCCACCCTGGGGCGGGATCGACTCATAAACTCAGAGTCTATGGATGCAGAGTGTATGACACAGGAGCGCGCCCGCAAGCTAACACACTTGGGAGAGAGCTTCCCAGAGGGGGTTAGCTATTGCAGGGAGGAGCCGCAAGAGCCGACATGGGACCCCAGAACAGCAGAATTGGGGCCACTCTGTGCAAAACTAACTGCACAGTGAAGGTAGGTATGACATGTTTGTTATTTTTTTTAAATGAACCTTTACAACCCCTTTAAAGCTTAAGAGCCGGTTCACACAGGGGCAGCACAACTTGCAGAGCGACTCAGCAAGGCAATCTGCACACAACTTCAGAGGCGACTTGAAAAATGACTTCTGTATTGAAGTCAATGCAAGTCGCCCTGAAGTCGTCCCAAAGTCGTCCAGGAAACTTTTTCTTAGTCGGTGCGACTATTAGAACGGTTTCATAGTACAGAACGGAGCGCGACTTGTCAGGACGGCTAAGTCGCCTGACGAGTCGCCTTTGTGTGAACCGACTCTAACTGTAGACATCGTAGAAACAACATGCAGTTTTTCTACCTAAAAACATAAGCTGAAATGTTAGTCTTATACAGCCATTAGCTATAAATCACCTGTCAGTGTTCCCTATTGCAGAGCAGTATGAAAATGTGCCTAACAAGAAAAGGAGGTTATAGGCGTAGAGGCTTGGTCATAATACCTAATATCCAAGCAGTGTAATTATAAGGTATAAGTCCATGATAAGTCCAAAAATGTCCAAGGCACTAGGACAGACTTCTTGGTGGAGTTTAGCAGACTGAATGTACACAGACAAAAACAAAAGCTTTTGTAACTAGCCCTGTTTTGCGGTCTTTTAAAATACAAAGTCTTACTGCACTTAGAGGTGCTTCTCTGCTTTTGTTTTTGTCTGAAAATTTTCTTGACTGCTGTGTGAAGGAGCACCAATGAATGAGTGCAGTATGCCCATAGCCACACCCCTGCTCTGCTCAGTACTGTGCTGTGATTTATGCATCACTCCAAAGCCCACCCCCAAGCAGCACTATCACTATATTCATGAAGGTGGACAGCATGGCAGTAGGATAACTGCCGCATGGAGGTAATGGGTAAATATTTGTCCTACATTTTAACATAAAACACTACTCCAGCTACCTTGGATATGTTTTAAATGGTAACTACTATTTATTTTTAGTAAACAGAGGTGGATTTGAATTGGCTGGAACAACTAAGACACGTTTTAAAAGAGAAGAAAAGGAAAGGAAATAGTTATATTTGCAAAACGTGCCTAGATACAGAAAAGTGGAACTTCAGGCAAACAGCTAAATCAACATTTGAAAAACATATATGTTTCCTGTTTTGCCTGCCAAAGGATTTGTAATTTTGTTCTGCCAGTCTTAAAATGTTCTCACTTCTGCTACACTGCACCACAAGTAAAGTCAATCTGTTACTCTCTGAGGGTTTTTTTTTGCTTCCCACATCACCTCCATACTTAGTGGATATGGGTGATGATATGGGCCACCTATGAGGCCAATCGAGGCAGCTTTCTCAAGTGAAGAGATGGTGGGGATGGCACTAAGGCTGAGTTTCAATACCAGACACCCAATCCTCAGTGCTGCTCAGTAACGCTGACCCTGGTAAGACCACAAGTTCAGCATTACTGAGCTCCCTCCATTTTCTTACATCCATTTTATATCACATATGAAACATCTGTAAAGTGCACTTATCCTTTAGGCAGTGACAGGGCTTTTTTTTTTCTCAAACAATAGGTGCTCGAACTCAACCACAAACCCCCCCAAAACCTTTGCCCTCACACACACCTCACAAACAGTAGGTGGGGCATTAAATACCAGTATTGCATTACATGCAGGGTGCAGAGTTCAGGAGGCATGCACACAGAGTGCAGAGCTGTCACTTGTAAACACAGAAACCGGATTGTGGTGAGCAGGCACCAAAGGGTCTGAGCCAGAGGTGGTGGAACTGAATTTCACCAAGTTCCACCTAAAAAAAAAAGCCCTGGGCAGTGATAAATAGGGGTAATTGAAGGCCATGTAGTACTAACTCACTACCAACCTACAATAAATGGTAGATGTGCATGCTGGGGATCAGAGAATCGTATGGGAGTCTACTAACATGTCTTTACTATATAGACTCAACCTGACAAATCAACTTTTTACAGATATAGGGACGGAGTAATCCAGGACAATGAAAATACCTAGATATGCGAAGCAAATATTGTATACTGAATTTTTAACTAAGCAGACAGTACCTCAATGTACTGAGGGTGGTTATAATGACACAGGTATTGTTACACATCACTCATATTAGTCGCCTTTTCACCGTCACACAAGTCTGTAACTCTGTAGCAATGAGCAGGGTCAGTCTTACACATTACAACATTAGATAATATAAAGTCTTGTATGTTACAGTATGTTGCATATCAGGAATATTTTTTACACATTCGAGAAGCATTCATGTCCTAAAAACATTAGAAGTCCAGAAGGAATTTACAACAGTTTATTGTTTGGCAGAGGTTTGGTTACTGTACAAAAGGCTCTGCAGGTCTTCCCAACATTTGGCCACCAGCGATAAACTGCAATGTAGGTACTATAAGAATCAGTTCTTCTTACTAGCAGATTAGTTGATTAGATTAAATTAGACAGTGTTACAAAATTGCCATTAAGCCAAGTGAGATTATTTTGAGTTTCTTCTTGTTTGAGTTTTAGGTTTAAATGGAAATGGCCGTAATGGTATAGTCTTTTTTTTTTTTTCGCCTTTTTCTTGGTCAACACTATTATAATTTAGAAAGATAATGTAGACAAGGATACTGCTGTTTTTCTTCACACAGCTGAGAAATGAACAGAAAAGCATCTAGTAAGGTTCTGCTTTATTGCAAAAGTCTTTATAGTTTGTACCTCAGGTACATTTCCTGAAACTCATAAAGCTTTCAGCATCTTCCCAGACCGGCAACATGAAAATGATGTCTCCATGAAAATTGGCCTCTAGAAGTTCATAAGAAGTACGGATTCATGTTATAATTATATCTGGGAAACTTTTGTTAATGTACTTGATATTTCTGCATCTTTACAAAGGCTGCCCAGTGTGGACGAATGATGGTTGGTAAAAGAACTTTGGGCTCATAACATTTTTTCAAGTTTGTAAGTTCATAAGAATTTGATTGGGTTTTTAAAAATAAAACAATCATAAGTGGGTGTCCAAGACAAAAACATTTTAGAGAGGCCTTAACTTGAAGAAGCAAGGCCTTGTAACCAAGTGACACCAGGTCACAATTTCATGATGACCCTACATTTTCCAAGAGCATTTGTATTGCCTGTAAGCTGGTCTGAGCCCCATGAGTAAAGGGGATAGTGTCTAGTGTGCATTGGGGTTAGTTGGTGGACAGGTAGTGGCTGATACTGTGTCCCAGCATGTAAGAAAGGCATGTAGATCTAATCATGGATTATTAACATCGTAACTCTAGCTTCAGTGAGAGAGACTCTACTAAAGTCTTGAAAAGAAACCTCCTTCCATGTACGTGGATCTAAGAGCACCCCAGCTCTTAGTTAGACCTCCAAACTTTGGAGACGGCCATTGTCCAGAACATTATAAATTGCATATGTACAGGATCACAGTTCTCATTTCTGAACAACCCTCATGGCTTGACACATTTTCCTTTTTTTTCTTTGCGCTGGAGTTTCCTCAGACGCCTGGTCCAAGCGTCCCTCCACTGAATCACCATGCTGTTTTTGTCAGCTGTTATTCCTGGCCTGTCTCCTTGACCCTCGCTGCTGCCCATCACCAAGTATCGGCGGCTCAGCAGGATCTTTGGGCACTTGCAGGACAAATCCTTGATGTGGATCCACAACACGTTGTCTCCTCGTTTCACTCGGTCATCTCGGCACTTGTATACAGAAAGGATATTGATAGTGAACTTTGCCCAAGATCCAACCATCTCGATCTCCAAGACGTTCACTTGAACCACTGCAAAAAAAAAGTCATATATTAAATAGAAATCTAAAATGAGTATTACTACTTGGTACTCAGATACCATTAAGCCTCGTACACACGGCCGAGGAACTCGACGTGCCAAACACATCGAGTTCCTCGGCCAGTTCAGCACTGAAGCCGCCGAGGACCTCGGCGGGACGAGAGCTCCCATAGAACAACGAGGAAATAGAGAACATGTTCTCTATTTCCTCGCCGAGCTCCTCGTCGGCTTCCTCGGCCGAAAGTGTACACACGACCAGTTTCCTCGGCAGAATTCAGCCAGAAACTCGGTCGGAAGCTGAATTCTGCCGAGGAAACTGGTCGTGTGTACGAGGCCTCAGTCTTTTTAAGTGTCAAATAAAAAATAGAAAACAGATTGAATTGTTTGTGGTCAACAAAACTGAGATGGACCTTTTGGTGAACAGGCCCATATTGTACATACAGTGGCTAAAACATATATACAGTATGGTTAACCTTCTGACACGAACAACCTTTCTTAGACCATGATGTGGCCAAGATCTACCTTCAGTCCCCCCCTATCATTTTTTTTTTGTCTGTGGACCCAGCGAGATACTCCTTCTTCTTCTCTACAACAATTATACAGTATTGTTAACCCTCCAACATTAGCAATCTTTCTTAGGCCATGAGGTGGCAAGGATCTCTACCCCCTAGCTCCCCCTCTTTTCCTTTTTTTTCTCTGTGGACCCAGAAAGATACCCCTCCTCTACTTTCTTACTTTGTTCCTGTCTCTTACTCTATGAGTAATTGTATGCACAGAATGTTGGCACATACACCCAACCATCCTAGGGGGAACATACACAGGGCTAAACATGCGCTGAAAACAGAATGTCTGATATGGACACTCTGGCCTCAGTGCTGCCCCCCACTGTGAATTCTGCTGTTTTAATTGGCTTCATTGGTGGCATGTCCTTGGTGCATGGTTTTGCCATTATTTTCAATGAATATACTTCACATCTGTGTGGTGCCTTGATGTGCATTTCTCAAAAAAGTGCCTTTTTTATGTTGACCAGCATTACAGCCTATTAATGGGACTTAAGCCTCATACACAGGATCGGACTTCCATCGGACTTTTGCGTGGATTTTTGTCCGAAGGGGCGTTGGCTGTGAACTTGGTATGCATACACACGGCAGAACTTTTTCAGTCAACATTCACCAAATCACGTGTTTTTCAGCTGTCTACCGCCACCATTTGGGCAACTTCTGCTATTGTTGTTGTCTGATGTTTAGCATTGGTTCGGAGCGTGCGTGTTTGTACTTTGGACTTTAGGCCGATGGACTTGTGTACACACGATCGGATGATCCTCTATCGGACATTTGTTGTCAGAAAGTTTGAGAGCATGCACAGCGAACATTTGTCCGTTGAAAAACCGACAACAATTGTCCGATGGAGCATACAGATGGTTGGATTGTTCGATAAAACACGTCCGTTGGACCGTTGTTGTCGAAAAGTTTGATTGTGTGTATGGGCCTTTAGTGTGCACCTCAACGCATGACAACATTCCTTCCTCAAGCAATTAAAAAGTTAGATTTTTAATGCATATGCATACTATGTGTAAATCCAGCCTTATGGGCCGTACAGTTTCAGCAGACATGTTCGGTCGTGTGTAGGCCCGAGCGTGCAGGATTCCAGCAAACATTTGCCCGCCTTTTCCCAGCGGGCAAATATTTCTGGACTTGTTTTAAAACAGTCCGCTGGAATCCTGCCCGCTCGGACATGTTCGGTCATCTGTACAGACCTACCGTACATGTCCGAGCGCCCACCATCCCTCGCATGCGTCGAAATGACTTTGACGCATGCGTGGAAGCATTTAACTGGCAGGGCCGCCCATGTCGCCGCATCATCGGTGCGGCGACCCCGCGGACACGCCCCGCGTATTGTTTACGCGCGGATTTCTGTACGATGGTTAGTACAGCCATCGTACAGAAATCCCCGGGCAGACATGTACGGTGAAAACGGTCTGGCGGACCGGTTTCATCGTACATGTTTGCCCGTGTGTACGCGGCCTTAGAGCCTATTCACACTTGTTTGTATTTCTGCAGTAACACATATGAATGTTACCGCACGGAACTGCATTTTAGGTAGAAATCCTGCAACTGGTTCACATCTTTTTGCTGAAGTCTCATATGTTTTAAAAGGAAAACTATAATAGCCCGTTCACACTAATGCGTGTGCTCATTGGTGTAAATAGTCTTGGAAAAATCGAAATTGTTATTTTGTCCAGTAGCTTATACCTTATATTACTCCAGGCTTTGCAGGAGGCGCTGCATCTTCTGCAGACGTAAGCCTATTTAGATTTACAGAAAAGTGGCATCAGGCATCAGGCTAATGAACATGCCAGCTCCACAGTAGCTATCAAAATAAATTATGTTGCCCAAGATAGCTTTTATACAGAGAGATAGTAACTTTGGTCACCATCCAACTGAAATCTTAACATACCAGGCACATAATGGCTCTTGTTGGGGCTGAGGGAGGCACCAGGGCCTGAGGTTATGGTATGAAACCACTACCCCCCACTTCCAAAAAGCTCTATTTATCAGCAAGGGGTCTTTGTCCTGCTGACAGGGACAGCTTGGGGAGCCCTGGTTCAGGCTCTCTTGTCTCACAGACCCAAAACGCCTCTTCTATTCTCCGCACGCCAAGAGCCCCTGCCATACATCAATGTGTTTCTTCCCCTCCGTGCTCAGGATGAATGGTCACCGTGTCACACAGATTAGGGGCCATCAGTTTACATCCAATGGCTGTTCAGCCAGGTGATTATTAGCATCTCATTAGCATGCGGTTGCCTCCCATGGATATTAGATTTTTTTTTGGGGGGGGGGGGGGTCAATATCCTTTTTAACATTTCTGGCAGACGCAGAAAGGGACAGCTATGAAAAGAAATTGAGGGAGAGGGAGCCTATGAAACAAGGAAAAAGAGGTGGAAAACTGTCCCATGAATTAAAAGCAAGAGTGCTTTCTACTCTCTCGTCCTAATGGGAATACAAACCTTTTATAACCCGGTGGCATCTCCCCTCTCGGTGCCTCTCAACTCTTCTTTGGCTGAATGGGTGTGGATTGCCAATTCTCTGGATGCTATGTGGCCAATGATGGAAAGATAGGCCCTAGCGTAAGCCATACATACTGTATAGACTATATAGCCTTGGCCATACCTTCCTATTCCCTTGGTACTTGTCAGTCTCTGAACTTTTACTGACCCCCAAAATAAATGCACTCTTTGAATCTTATTGAAGACTTAAAGACCTATAAAATTAATATAGATCACAAAGATCCACATTCACCACAGACCGGTTTTTCCTATTTGTTTCTACAACAGATTTACATGCATTTAAGCAGCCATTTACAGCAAATTATACTTCCATACTGACCCATGGGCCTAAGCTTTCATTAAAGTATAACCAAACTCAACAATTCACATGTGATCTATTGCAGCTCGCCAGTCCTTAAATTGAATGGCTGCATTCGTTTTTGTTGTTTTCAGCTAAAACATTTTCTGTGAGTACAGAAAATGTGGTTGATCTTGCCAGAAATGCAGTATCCTTGTCATTTCCTGTGAGCTGAACGGAAAATAAAAAAACTATGTATCTGTAGATTACTAATCCCATCAATCTGCCAGGTAATGGAGATAAACTAAGGCAGACATGTTTAAAAGTCAAGCCTGGGTGACAACCATGACTCCATAACTAATGCTGAGGGAGTAAGTGTAACCAACCTGTAGACAGGGGCAGTTTACCTCCCTTCTATAGGTGGCTCTCTGTTGCTGACCACTGTACAGAGGGAATAGAGGATGAGAGGAACCTTGTTCCTCTGAAGCCTCTGTAAGTGTTACCAGGGGAGCAGTGATCTAATTGGATGCTGCAACACTGAATGACCTTTGCGTCTGCGCCAATCTTTGGTGAAGACAATGCCAAATTATAGCACAGTCCTGCTATACTTAGTGCACATTAGTAAAATGGATAGGCAAGGGACAGGATCCATGCTGGTTAGGGACAGAGCATCCAGGCCTAGTGAAAGGTTTATGAGGAGGAAGGACAGAATGGGGACACTTCCGCTGACTGCCATCTCTGGACTTTAGAGTTGTGACAAGGATCGGACCATCAGTCTGCTAAGTTTTGCTTATACCGCCACCCCACCAAATAGTCACCCCTCTCTAACCAAATGCTGTTCCAGTAACGTAAGTCTTATCAAAGTCGATACTATAAGTGCTGGTACTATGCCACTGTGCCAAAACATTGCTAAGGGTTTCTGCACTTGTGAGGCCTATGTCACTGAGACGCGGGTATCAACATGCTGTGAGTTTGATAAGCAAATACTTTGCCACTGTTCTCCACCTGTTATTTGTTACTTCCACTTATCCAAATAATTACTATGCCACTCTACTTGGTCTGGGTGTGCCTTTCCTCCATCTTGGGTACCAACCTACTGGCCCCGCCCACAATTCAGGGACAGGATATTTACAGGATCATCTGGTGAAACAACCTGAAAAAGGAAAAATGAATGCAGCCACTATATCTAAGGACTTTTGGCATTGGTTTTAGATGCTTTCAAGCCTTTATGTTACAGTTTAAATGATCTTATGTCTAGGCGGACCCCCACATTGAAAGAAACCTCAAACATAGACCACTTAGCTGTCATAAAAAACTATTTTCTTTCCTCGAGCCTGTGGTGTGGTGAGAAAAATACTAAGCATCATAAGTGAACAAAAAAAGTGCAATGTATGCTCGGAAGTATTGAACTTCATTTTTCTCGGCTCGTCGTAGTGTTGTACGCCACTGCGTTCTTGACGGTCAGAATTTTGTGTGACCGTGTGTAAGCAACACAAGTTTTCTTGTCGGAATTTCCGCAGCATTGGACTTTCCCCCTTCTCACACCAGCACCAACACTTTGAAAAGCTGATTCATTTTGATAAGATGAACAATCTCTAGGTTTGAATTGTAAAGAGTGCTCGTAACTTTTGAGATTTTTTTTTTATAGGTTTCTAATATTTGAATGAGCTGTATAACAATAATGTCTCTTTGAAAATCCTGTGCTTGGTAAGTCAAATTCCTTTCCTGTCCCCTCCAAATATTTTTCAGTAAGTCCATTAGTCACACCCCTGGCCTGCTGTTTGACAAATTCCCATAAGCTTACCATAATCTTTCTTGCAATATTTCTTCAAGTTGATTTTATAGTTTCCTTTTGGAGGCTTGCAGTACTGTTCACAATCTGAAAGTAAAAAAAAAAAAAAAAGTTAAATATTGCATTGGAATTAAAATACATTTCTACTTTTAATTAAATTAAATTAATGACATTTTTGTGGTTTCTAGTCAGTTTTAATTACGTTTGTAAGCTGATATTTTATCATTATTAATTATATTATAACACCCTTATCTTACAAAAAATAAAAAATTCAGTACAAGAGGAATCAGAGGGTCCTGCTCGTTTAAGCTTACAATCTAAAAGGAAGGGCCAAGTGATGCAGATTGAATAAGGAGTTCCAGAGGATGTGAGAAGCTCTGGAGAAGTCCTGGAGAAGAGCATGGGAGGAGGTGCAAGTAAAGCCTCGTAAACACGATCAGATTTTCCGACGGGAATTGTGTGATGACAGGCTGTTGTCAGAAAATCCGAACGTTTGTACGCTCCATCAGACATTTGTTGTTGGATTTCCCACCAACAATTGTGTTATAGCATGCTTTAAAATTTTCCAACAAATGTGTGATATCGGATTTTGGAAAAAAATCCAAAGTACAAACACACATGCTCAGAAGCAATGCTAATAATAACACAACATTAGCAGAAGTTGCCCAAAGGGTGGTGCTAAAGAGCTGAAAAACAATTCTTTGCCGTTTGTATGCAATACAAGTTCATGGGCAATGCCGTTCGGACAAAAGTCCTACGCTTTGTCCACAGAAAATCTGATCGTGTGTAGGAGGCTTAAGACTTTCGAACACTCAGCTCTTTTTTCCAATAAATGGGAGGAGGTGACAAGGGAGCTACAGTGCAGGAGGTCTTGGGAGTAGCAAAGAGAAGGTCTTGCCAACCGTCCGTATTTTTACGGACAGTCCGTAAAAACGGGCACTTTTTTCCACTGTTCGTAAATGTCCGTGGTTGCGGGAATGTGCCAGTAAAAATAGAAGAGATTGGTTCGGCTTGGAACTGCGCATGGAGATGGAGAAAAGGAGTGATTGGAGGCAAGCAGGTGATGGTGGCTGCAGTGGCACTGCAGAGGGAGATTGGAGGCAAGGGGAGATTGGAGGCAGGGGGTGTTAGTGGCACCGCAGAGGGGGATGGTGGCACCGCAGAGGGTGGGGGATGGAGACAGGGGTTGTTGGTGGCACCGCAAAGGGGGATGGAGGCAGGGGGTGATTGGAGGCAGGGGGTGATTGTGGCACTGCAGAGGGGGGTGAAGGCAGGGGGTGTTGGTGGCAGAGGGGGGCGGAGGCAGGGGGTGATGTGACTAAATAATTAGCCCTTATTATATCTGAATATATTAAAAATGGAAAATGCCTTGAGTTTAATACTGAAGAATTAGGAGTGATGGTGATATTTATAATGTAGCCCCTCATATTAGGTTTGCTCTTTCATCGGTGTAAAGGGTTTAGCGGATATTTCTTACTGGTTGCTATAAGATTCTTAATTTTGTTCCAATCTAATTATTTGTTTGATTACCTAGAACCCATGAATGAAACACCTATTTCATAAATGGGATTATGAATAGCCCCCCCCCCCCCCCCCCCAGTGTAATTTCAGCATTGGGCTATGAGATTTACTGAAAGGAGGAAATAAAACGGCCTCCCTATAACAAGCCTTGGGTTTCAGCCAGGGCAAAAAGGCCATCTGTTGTGGGAGTGGAGGGCGCAAAGCGTGCCAGGGAGCAGTGCCAGGGTGACTTTGGAAATCCTATCACATGCCAGCTGAGTGCTGGGCACAGGCAGGTACAGCCTTAGGCCCTAGCTCTAAGGAGCTGTGACTGGCAGGATCACCAGGTATAATGCTGATTAGAAAGAACCCAGGCGCTGCATGGCTGTCATTTTAACTCCCGCCTGATCCAGTCATGAACTGTATCACTGTTTCTATATTCAGTACACACAAATCCGTCTTCTTAACTCAAAATAAGTCTTCTATATTAAAGCAGTGCAAAGAGAACATTGCTATGTAGTAAAGCTGACCATAGACATTAAAGCTGCTTTCCAGACATAACAAATTCAAAATAGGCAAGCGCTTCAGCTTCATGGTTGGGGCATTTCTCCATGCAGCCGCTGGCTCCTTTATAGTTATAACTCATCAGGTTGACAAGATGGGTGAACTGTGCCGCTTAGCTGTGTGCTGGGTGACTGGTCTCCACATACTCCTTTCTAAAGCCTCGTACACACGATCAGTCCATCCGATGAGAACGGTCTGAAGCTGACTGATGGTCCATCGCGCCTACACACCATCGGTTAAAAAACCGATCGTGTCAGAACGCGGTAACGTAAAACACAACGACGTGCTGAAAAAAAAGAAGTTCAATGCTTCCAAGCATGCGTCGACTTGATTCTGAGCATGCGCAGATTTTTAATCGATGGTTGTGCCTACTAACGATCGGTTTTGACCTATCAGTTAGGAATCCATCGGTTAAATTTAAAGCAAGTTGGCTTTTTTTTTTTTAACCGATGGATAAATAACCGATGGGGCCCACACACGATCGGTTTTGACTGATGAAAACGGTCCATCAGACCGTTGTCCTCTGGTTAACCTATCGTGTGTACGAGGCCTAACTCGGCAGGGTGTGCTTATGCCACGTAGGGTGCCCTGCAGGCTCCTCGTTGCAGAAAAAAGCTAAGCGTTGGGGTGCCAGGAGATGACATCGACTGGGCTTAAAGTGGTTGTAAAGGTTATTTTTTTATTTTCTAAATAGGTTCCTTGACTGCTGAGGCGCAATGAGCCCAGGTACCATTAACTGTAACATAGATGTACATAAACCTTCCCCCTTGCCCCCTGACCCAATTAAATAAACATGCTTACAACCACTAGGTTGGAAAGGGCAAGACCACAGCTTTATTAAAACCAAACATAACATGTGAACATTTTTTCAACCAGTGCCAGTCACAGTTGTACTGTAAGCACACAATTCCAAAGAGGGGAGGGACCTGTCCTTACCATAAGTGCTGGACAGGCCGCCTACTTCCGATTTCCCTCAAGGGCATGGCCCATTACAGCCATTTTATGCTGGCAAGGTCAAGAAAACCGCAGCAAGCTGTGACATACCATAGAAAAAAAGGGACGGGAGGGTGGGCAGCTCTTCCCAGCACGTTTTCCCTAAAAGACCCAGAATTCCCTGGGGCGATCCTTTTACCCGAGCTCAGGCCCATCCCATCCCCCAAAATAACCAATCCTTGAGTGACCACCACATTGTCCTGTACCTGGCCATGACCCCATCATTCAAGTCTCTCTTTCCCTAAGGGGCTCAAGAGGCCTTCATTAAGCTAGTGCATTGATGGTTCACTAACCTTTTCCTTCGATTTCCCTTCTAAATGTTTTTTTTTCTTTGTCTGAATTTCTCAATTCCTGTAAGCTTGCCCCCATCACCCCCAGGGGGTTAGTCAGCCAGAACAGCTTACTGAGGAGGAACAGGAAGTGAGAAATTCAGACAAAGAAAACAAAGAAAAAAAACTTTTAGAAGGGAAATTTAAGGAAAAGGTGAAGTGAACCAACAATGCACTAGCTTCAAGGAACCTATTTAGAAAATAAAATACAAACCTTTACAACCCCTTTAAGCAAGGGGAGGGGAGAAAAAGAAAGGAAAAAAAAAGGGGGTGTGTGTGTGCTGCCTGCTTATCCAAATTGTCCAGAACTATTACATTATCCTAGGTGCAGACACATTGTGGCTGTGTGAATATTGTTTTTCCATTCCTACATTAGCATGCACGCTTGGATTGTCTAAGCATCCATGTGTGTGTCTATGGAGGAAGAAAGGGGAGCAGGACAAGACACATCTGCCCCCATTTTTCTGGGGGAAAACAGTAGTTTACAGCTGAAACAAAACCACTGTTGTTGACTGCTAGTTCTTCTGATATGTGTCAGCCAGGGGCTGGCATTCTCTACTCACTGATGATGATTTTCACTCAATCATTGCAAAATTGGGGCGATTGTGCAATGGTCCTCACCTGCTTATGACCGGTTTAAGATATTGCGGTAAATACTACTTTCATCAGTTTAGAGCAGTAAGAGTAACAGTAAAGCAAAGGATGATTGTATGTAGGCAGGTGCAGTCTACTTTCTCCACTCCAGGTGGCCCTCTTCTGCAGTGGCACTGCAGTTGGAGAGGGACTCGGGAGGAACATAGTTCCTCTATGGTTTTCTGGGTCACAGAGGAAGCTATCCATTTGGATGCAGCCACCCAATGTGACTCTGGTGGTCATCTTGAGTCAGGCAGAGACTATTTAAGGCCCTGGCTCCAAGGTTTGGCATGCATTTTGCAAGTGGGTAGAGTAGGGACAAGTATCCCGCCTGGTAGGGACAGAACTAGCGACAGAAAAAAATTCCTGATGAGGAATAAACGTGTAGTGTTCGCAACCCTCCTGGACATCCTCTTGCTTGGGCTCGTGATGGTCAGGCCACATTCTGCCCCTCTCATCAGGCTCTGTCAGTTTTACTGAAACCTGCTCTCTACACACTGTTTGACCTGTGAGTGTTCCTGGTTGGGCTGTCTTCCCTCCCGGTTTATTTTTAACTGTTTTTTCATTATTTCAATAAAAGTTATTTTATCGCAATTGGACTGTATATGTTATTGCCACCACTGTGCCACACCTCGCTACACCCACTCTACATGTAGACTTAAATCTTTTGGCTACGGCTTTTTTTCTTTATCATACAGATTCCGACACCTTTGGTCATTTAGGGAAAACAAATGCCACATACAAACGATCGGACATTCCGACAACAAAACCTTGGGTTTTTTCCCGGCGGATGTTGGCTCAAACTTGTCTTGCATACACACGGTCACACAAATGTTGTCGGAAATTCCGAAGAAATGTGAAGAACGCGTGACGTATAAGATGTATGATGAACCGAGAAAAATTAAGTTCAATAGGCAATGCGGCTCTTCTGCTTGATTCCAAGCATGCGTGGAATTTTGTGCGTCGGAATGGGGGAACACACGATCGTAATTTCCGACAACAAAACTTGGTGGAAAATTTGAGAAACAGCAAATGTCCGATGGAGCCTAATGACAACAAGCTCACATTGAATATTTGTTGTCGGAAATTCCGAATGTGAAGAACGTGGTGACGTATAAGATGTATGACGAGCCGAGAAAAATTAAGTTCAATAGGCAATGCGGCTCTTCTGCTTGATTCCGAGCATGTGTGGAATTTTGTGCGTCGGAATGGGGAACACACGATCGGAAAATTTGAGAAACAGCAAATGTCCGATGGAGCCTACACCCGGTCTAAATTTCCGACAACAAGCTTCCATCGAACATTTGTTGTCAGAAATTCTGATCGTGTGTACACGGCATAACAGGTTCTAACGAAAGAACTACACTCCATCCACTCATACCCACCATTGCCACGCTTGGTTCCTTGACGCTCTGTTCATCCATAGGGGGCAGGAGGCCTAACCTTGTGTAGGTCTGGATAGTGTCGGAGCTTACATGGGGTTAATCACTTCTCACCGTTCGTTCAATGACAGTATTGGCTCATAACTCAAACCCTGGCAAAGGAATGGAGTGTGGAAGATTTCAGTATCACTGGGTCAGCGGGAGATTGACAGAGAACTGGTCAATTTGCTTTAGATGGGTAAAGTGACAGAGTCTCTTGAAATTGAAGCCACTAAACATTGATGGACTATGGGACTAAAAACTAAAACTATTAATTGTTATTTGTTAATCCATCTTGTTATATAATTGGGAATACATCTGTAAATTCTTTTTGAATTTACTAAATATGGAATGTGTTTGGCTGCTGTGGGCAACATAAACACTATTCTTCTAGTTATCTTTCGTGAAAATTAGCAAGGCTTGTTCAGTCGATTGCTTTAGTGCAGAGGTCTCCAAACTACGGCCCTCCAGTTGTTCAGGAACTACACAAGTTTTACAATGCCTCATGGGACATGCAGTTCCACAACAACTGGAGGGCCATAGTTTGGAGATCCCTGCTTTAGTGTAAATGGGATCTTAAAGTATATAACCATCCTTTGTGTTTCTGCCACATCCAACATAATCACAGATACAATAAAAGTATTTCTGTTTTTTTTGATTGCCCCTAAAGCTGGCCATACATGGGTCAAAATTTGGCTGGTTCACCAGGAACCAGATGACTTTTGGTCCATGTATGCCCAATGTGGTTGAAGAGAACTTTGGTTGGTTTGATTGGTCAAACTTTATTCAACTCACCCTATTGGAAAAAGCCGCTCGATCAGCGGTGCAGGCTATAGACTTCAGTGGTGATCTGTGTATTCTGACATCTGGGAAGTCTCCACACTGTCAGAATACAAAGACACAGGGGAAGGACTCCCCCATCCACCTCAAATGTGTGGATGGAGGAATCAGGTCAGTTTTTGATCATTCAACTCAAGCCCAGCCTGTATTCACATCTAGTAAGCACTTCTTGGTGCTTATACTGTTTGTTTTTACG
This sequence comes from Rana temporaria, assembly GCF_905171775.1. NCBI lineage: Eukaryota > Metazoa > Chordata > Amphibia > Anura > Ranidae > Rana > Rana temporaria. The sequence continues at coordinate 32,993,040 of NC_053494.1, read as the reverse complement.
CTTTTGCACACGTATACAGTTTTTTTTAAGTGTTAAATTAAATTTGTGCAGGTGTATAAAAGCTCGTGGGTAGGAGAAGAGGAGGATGAGAGCAGAGGAGAACAGGTACAAAAACCATATGTAAAAATTTCGCACAAATGCTTGTATCGCCCATTTAAAGGCTCTAGCTTATGGTGCCAAACAATAGGCAACACAGCTCCAAAAAAGCTCATGTAACCTTTCAAGCTTCAAGCAACAGATGGGAACAGCCTGTATTGATAATGATGGCATTCCTATTTCTAAGCATTATCACATAGGGGCTAATTTGCTAAAACTGGAGAGTGCAAAATCTGGTGCAACTCTGCATAGAAACCAATCAGCTTCCAGTTTTTTTTGGTCAAAGCATAATTGAACAAGCTGAATTTAGAAGCTGATTGGCAATCATGCACAGCTGTACCAGATTTTGCACTCTCTAGTTTTAGTAAATCAACCCCATAGAGACTTAAGCAGGCCATACACGGTCGAATTTCAAACAAATTTTCTTTTCAAAAATCAGAAAGTTCTTTTTTTTGTGATCCGATGATGCCACCATTGATTTTCGAAATTCGGCCGACCAAACCTTCATGTTGCCGGGAATATTCTTTTCTCTCCGGGAATATTTGTTTCTCTCCGGGAATATTCTTTTCTTGCACATGCGCATTTTTTTTCTATTACATTTCTCGCACGATTCTCCCATCATTGATCCGAAAATCTTTTGTTTTTCAAAAAATTTCCAACATGTCGGATTCCTCAAATTTGATTGCCGCACGAAAATCGGCTGTTGCTGCAGCCCACTAACGGTGCGAAATTCGTAGGAAAATTCTTTGATACAATTTTGAAAGAAAATTATTTCGAAATTCAAACCGTGTATGGCTGCCTTTAGGCGCGAAAATGTGTGCAAAAACCCTTAGGTGCAAACTGAGGCTAAAGGCTAAATAGTAACTATATTTTAAACAGTGTTTCTCTCCCTGGGTTTCTGCTACTGTTCTGGGCGCCAGTGAATGGTTAAGCTTTGCATTGGTCTGATAAGACCCGTTTAGAAGGATTCAGTGCTGGTCTCTCGCCGGACAGCCCCCTACATCCTAGCACTGAAGCTTTTATTCAGATAAAGACGAAATCAGCTTATAAAACTAAAGCTCAATTATGCACACAAGTTCCTTCTTACCCTATAATTACATTTGTCAGATATTAGACTTGTTTTTATATGTGGCCTATGCACTAAAAAGCCAGGTTTGTGCAGCCATGTAAGCTTATTTCAACTAAAAGTTATGGTACTTGATGGTCCATTGCTGCAGAACCCTGCTTGGGCCTTTTTCTGTAAACTTATATCTGACCTGTACTTGTGAACCAATCCTGATACCCACTTGTAAACTGTCTGGAGAGTATATATCTGCAAAGCTACCTGAAACCAATTTTTACTGTTGTGAAATTGCCATATTACAAGACAGCCGCCATATTACAGAAGGGCTGTAATTTTATATATGACTGCTGTGTTAAAAGAGACAGCTGGCACAATACAAGAGAGTATGTATATTTGTAACAATAGACTGTTGTGTTAAAAACAGCTTTCATATAACAAGGGAATTATAATAATAAAATAATAACTTTCAAATAGCATTATATACATTTTCCTCCTGCGGGAGAGGAGGAGAAGCCGACTTTCAGTGGCTGCAGGACCATGTACTTGGCTTATGCTCTCTTCGCGGTCACCTGCTTCCTCCTTGGCTTATGCAGTTCCTGCTCTCTCCACGGTCACCTGCTTCCTCCACTGCAGGACCATGACCTTGGCTTATGCAGTTCCTGCTCTCTCCACGGTCACCTGATTCCTCCACTGCAGGACCATGACTTTGGCTTATGCAGCTCCTGGTCTCTCCGTGGCCACCTGCTTCCTCCACTGTAGGACCATGCCCTTGGCTTATGCAGCTCCTTCTCTCTCTGTGGCCACCTGCTTCCACCACTGCAGGACCATGACCTTGGCTTATGCAGCTCTTGCTCTCTTCGTGGTCACCTGCTTCCTCCACTACATGACCATGACCTTGGCTTATGCAGCTCCTGCTCTCTCCACGGTCACCTGCTTCCTCCACTGCAGGACCATGCCCTTGGCCAATGCAGCTTCTGATCTCTCCATGGCCACCTGCTTCCTCCACTACAGGACCATGACCTTGGCTTATGCAGCTTCTGATCTCTCCATGGCCACCTGCTTCCTCCACTGCAGGACCATGCCCATGCACTTGGCTTATGCAGCTCCTTCTCTCTCCGCGGCCAACTGCTTCCTCCGCTGCAGGACTTGCCCTTGTCTTATGCAGCTCCTGCTTTCCCGCGGCAACATACTTCTTCCACTCTCAGAGCCAGCTTGATGCACTCTGATGCTCTGGGATGGTGGGTTGGGAAGCCCAGATCTCTGGGGTGCTGACTCTGGGCATGTGCTTCTCTGATTTGAGGTCGAGGGCTACATCAGAGGGCTTTGAGAGCCTCAAGTTGAGCACCCCTGTCCTATGGTAATCAAAATGAACCAATCTTCAACGTTCCGTACAGTTGCAAAACAGAGGCCACTAAAAAATTTTAAGTGATTTTATAGATTTCACCGTAGCTACATCCATGACTAATCTGCAGGAAGGAGATCCTAAATCATCCTAGCAAAATTCCTTCTCTTAAACAGCAACTGCAAGCAAGACACTTATGCACTGTGTTTGGGTTTACAGTTTGGATTTAAAATAGATTAGTCGTAACATTTTTAGAGCTACCAAAATATGAAATCTGTTTGCTACTCAGGGCCGCAAAGCGAAATGTTGAGGGGGGGGGCCCTCCAATGACCTCTCTCTTTGATGCCTGGCACTGTCTGTTGGGACAATAGTATCATTGATCCTACCATAAAGTATACAGTATCTAAATTAAGTACAGGCATGATTTTAAGTGGGCAGCTGTTGATAGGGCCACCCACCAAGCAAATTTCCATCAGTTCATCAGGAACCAGATAAAACTTTCACCATGTATGGTCAGCTTTAGGTCTAAACAGTCAATATTAAAACTCTGATCAAAATGACCAGGGACGTTAAAGGTAATAAATCTAACTAGAAATAGGGAGATGCAAAGGAGATCTATGAGGAGAAACAGCATGATTACCAAAGCATTTTCCTGTGCATCAACTCTTCTGGAATAGATACATCACAAAATCTCTCTAGTGGGCCCCCGTCCCATCCTTGGGGCCCCTAAAGCTGCTGTGTGGACTCCTATGGTCGTAGTTATATCTACTGAATTCTGCTATTTTATGGTCATTACACTAACTCATATGAATAACTAGTGCTCCACACCAGGGATGACCTTAGGTGTGTTCAGATCCTAGTCCGAACCTGCCTAAATGATCCTGCCAATAGCTGTCACTGTACTGTATCTAACATTCGTAGATCCTTGTACATGTATGGCTGCAGAGTGGGGAATTCCCTTAGCTGCTTACAAATGACCCAGTACAGTGACAGCTTACTGGTGGGATCGCTCAAGTGGTTTCGGACTACTTCTGCACGGTTCTACCTCAAACTGCTTTTATTAAGACTGGAATTATTATCTCAGGCAGACAAGGGCTCTCCCCTCTAAACTCACCAGCCAAGAGCAGCGCCGGTTTAGAATGAGGTAAGTCTTTCTCTCTGCTCTGTCACATGATGGACTGCCGCTGTCATGGGAGCGCTAGGTTCTGGCTTGCTGGAGGTGCTTTGGTTATGTGAAGAGGGGTTTGGATATGATTCAGCGCAGAGGAAAAAGTACAAGCAGAATACGAGAACTGCTGGCCTTGCTAATTACTGCCACCTAGGTGGAGTACTGGTATATGAATTGAGAAAAAGTACAGGTGTGGCGCTGTTCCATTACGGAACAATAGGTGCTAAAAGTGCTGCATAAAGTGCCAAGTAACCACCTAATAAACCTGTGTACCGAATTAATCTATATGCATAAAAGTGTTTAGGCACGCTCCAGATGACGTCAGAGTGACAAAACGCATAGGGAGGAGCTTCACCACGTCTTTGCATCACTTCCGGTCAGGGCAGTAGACAGGATTTTCACATCGCCTCTGTCTGCATTATATGTCTTACGGTTTTTGTTATAATGTGAGTATTATTTCAAATCTTTTTATTGGAATAACACTTTTTAAACGTTATCGCACTATGGGCATCCTACTCTTCTCTATATAATTGCATTGGAGAGAAACCAATACAACAGACTGACCATCTGTGGCAAATACTGTGGCCAAGCAACACCGCAGGTGGGGTAAGTAAGCTCTAGTGAGTGCATTTATAATAAGAGCACGGAACAGTCACCTGCACCATTATCACCTGATTCAGAAGAAAAGGACAAGCAATTTTCTGTACAAGCACAGGACACTTTTTCTCCATTCATGCTTTTTCACTTTTTCTCTATTCATGCTTTTTGTTATGTGCAACACAAAAAAAGAATGTTGAATGATTACAGCACTCCAAGGAAGTTGGCACTTGGTACAGGCCCCAACCCTCGCATCTCTTCTTAGTGCTCCACTGATCTCAGGTACTGCTGCTGCTTGCATTCAAGCATAAAGACTTGCACATAACCTGGGAATATACCAATATATTGGTGAATTTAATCCTGACTGTAGTTTCCCTTAAAGTGGAGGTTCACCCAAAAAATCTATTTTTAACATTAGATTGAGGCTAATTGCGGGAAGCACAATCGGGTGTTTTTTTTAAAGCGGGGGTTCACCCTATTAAAAAAAAAAAAAAATTTTTATTCTAGCATAAAATTCGGCATCGTAGCGCGAGCTACAGTATGCCGGTCTTACATTTTTTATCCCCGTACTCACTGTTTAATCCTACCTAGACGATTCCGACTGCCCACGGGGAATTTGCGTTCCAATCCAGACGGAAAGTGATTGACGGCTGGCTCTGGCGCGCCACGCTTCTCCGGAAATAGCCGAAATAGGCTTGGCTCTTCACGGCGCCTACTCCGGCTGTCTTCGGGGAGCGTGATGTGCCAGAGTCGGCCGTCAATCACCCTCCCTCTTGCTAGGAACACCCATTCCCCGCGGCAGACGGAATCGTCTAGGTACGATTAAACAGTGAGTACGGGGATAAAAAATGTAAGACCGGCATACTGTAGCTCGCGCTACGATGCCGAATTGTATGCTGAAATGTTGTTCAGCAGGGTGAACCACCGCTTTAAAATCAATGCAGTACATACCGTTTTAGAGATAGATGTTCTCCGCGGCTTCCGGGTATGGGCTGCGGGTCTGGGCGTTCCTATTTGATTGACAGGCTTCCGACCGTCGGTGCACAGGCGCCGTATAGAGCCGCACCGACAATCGGCAACTCGTGACGCGCTGTATGTGACCGTCGGAAGGCTGTCAATCAAATAGGAACGCCCAGTCCCGAAGATCATACCCGGAAGCGGCGGAGAAGATCACTCTCTAAACAGTAAGTACTGCATTGATTTAAAAAAAAACACCGGATTGTGCTTCCCACAATTAGCCTCAATCTAATGTTAAAACATTTTTTTCGGGTGAACCCCCGCTTTAAGTTCTGCTGCAATGGACTATAACTGGTGCTCTGTTTACCAAGAGACAACCATCATAGGTCGCACAAATTGTCAGTCTGCTGAACTCTCTAGTTCCACAAACTGAAGAAAGACCGTTTTTCACCGACATCCAACCTGCTGCTGAGCTATTAACTTTCTCAGTGGCCAGACGACTGCCAAAGGTTGGCATCCTCTCCAGTGTCCATGGGGTTAATGGTATCATTATTTCCGCTGGGGGATTTGGTTTCAGAAAACGAGGAGAGAAGTTTGCAAAAAATGTCAGTGCAAACAGAGCCGAACAGGCCTCCACCCTGACTGTAGGATCGAGAGAGGGGGACCAGCTCCTTCTCTGGGGGCGATCAGACGCTATCTCACCTTACTACAGTAGTGCTGTGTCAGCTGTATGTGCTGCATGCTGGATAGGAGACTGCCATATGACATAACGTCCCCTACCTAATACATCAATGTATCTTATTGTCCTTACTGTTTATCTCAGTGTTCTGAAGCCATACAAAGGAATGTACCAGCAGTATGAATGGCATGCAAAGCCATTTTTGTTGGAAGCCATAGAAGTGCATACAGTTCATAACCGACTGGAGACGAAAACTGTGACTAAGAAGTAGCAGGCCTGGCAGCGTTGGGTTAATGTATCCTGACCACAAAAATGTTCTGTGTAAGAGTTCTGACCAGCCACCACCTCCCCTCCCCAAACTTCAGTCGGATCATCAGAGAGCCATGGGTATTTAGTACTCCAGCATCCAACCACACGTGGGCAGTTGCCACTCCACAGACCCGCAATCGCTCTGTTAACCCTTCAGCCTCGAACTGACACTTTATGGTGCATTGGCACTACAAATTTCGGGAAGATGAGGAACTTTGGCCCGGATTCACGAAGCACTTATGCCCACAATCTGAGATACGCCTAAAAATAGGCTTCCTACGACCGACGTAACTTGCTACACCGTCGTATCGCGGGCGCATATTTACGCTGGGCGCATATTTACGCTGGGCGCATTTGCTGCTCCTATTGATCTTCTATGCACATATGCAAATGAGGGCGATACGCCGTTTCATGAACGTACTTGCGCCCGGCGCATGATATACGCGGTTTGCGTAAGTCGTACGTCTGGCGTAAAGTTATTCCCCATATATGAGGCGCAACTCATGCTAAGGTATGGACCAGGGAACACAGCCGTCGTATTTTACGTTGTTTACATAGTACGTGAATAGGGCTGGGCGTAGGTTACGTTCACGTCGTAGGCAGTGATCCGTCGTATCTTAGGGAGTAGTTCCGACGTGATTCTAAAAATGCGCACAGGCATATGTCCACGGGACGGCGCATGCGCCGTTCGTTTTAAGTACTTGTATGGCACTCGGCCCATCATTTGCATGGAGTCACGCCTCATTAACATGGCTCACGCCCACTTCCACCTACGACGGCTTACGCCGAGGGAACCCAGCGCAGTTTGGGAGGCAAGTGCTTTGTGAATTCGGTGCTTGCCTCTCTGCGATACGCCGGCGTAGCGTATATTAGATACGCTACGCCGGCATAAATATGTGCCAATGTATGTGAATCCGGCCCTTTGTCTGTGGTTTATCAATTTGTCTATGGTTTATGTACTTCTCATGAGATAAATAGAGGAGCTGGTGTTGGGTGGCCTCTTTCTAAAAATTCCAAATGCCTGTATCTGATGTAAAGTGGAACTGAACTCTGAAAGCAATCAGGGCCATCTTTAAAGCAGGGCAAAAAGGGGTAGCTACCCTGGGCCCTGTCGTTGTGGGGCCCAAAGCACCTGCTTCATACTTGCCAACTATCCCAGTTTAAATTCAATTGCAACTAATCAGTGAGCAGTATTACTGTACAGTAATCTCTAGCAACCAATCAACAAGAAGAAATCATGTGCTGTAACCTTTAGCAACTAATCAGTGAGCCGTAATGTGGGCTCTAACCTCTAGCAACCAGTCAGTAAGTTGTAATGATATGCTTTAACCTCTGGCAACCAATCGCAATCACTGCCTGATCTGATACAGTAAACTGATTTTAAGTCTAGCTGATATTTATTTTATGTCTCAGAGCAGGTGGAGAGCAAAATTGCATGGGGGTGGAGGGGGCCCAAGATTTTTTTTGCCCAGGGTCCTATCAACATTAAAGACGGCCCTGGAAGCAATGCCCAAAAATAGTGGGCATAGGGCAAAGGATTGGTCACCAGTATTGCCTGTGGACTATCTGCAGCTGATCTTTCCCCATCACTGATTTACTATGCCTTATTCTGCACTATGCTTCTGACATCTTTGTAGAGCAAGGATTTGCTTCCTCATGTTGAACCTCCAGCAAGGAGAAAAGTGAGCAGCACAGTAAAGAGGAAAGGATTGCCGCTTCTCCCGACCAGCCCAGGTGAATAAATGATAAAGAGCGGCCTCTGTCTACATGTCTCCACCAAACCACACACCCACTGGGGCTTAATCATAGCGCAGAACAGTAGTTACATCACTAAATCTAAATTAAAATCTCATGAGACCAGCAGTCGTCCTTAAAGTGGATGTAAAGCCACTCTCATCCTTTCTAAACTACTGTCATAGTGCTGATCTATAAGGATATAGATGCCTCCTGCATGTATCCTCACCTGTCAAATGTCTCCCCTCTGTCTGTTATGAGACCTGAAAAACTGCAGATTCTGTGGGTGGATCTGTTGTCCGGAGCACATTGGGTGGAGTCGTGATGCCAGTAGACTCCCGCCCTCCTCTACACTCCCCTTGTCAACATGCATTTTTTCCTATGTATTTCTTACACTGAATTCTGCTTTGATCACTAACATCCAGTCAAAATCCAGAAAAGTAACCACATGACTTCAGAAAAGGGGTGGGGGTGGGAATTAAAAAATAATGCCTGTCTCCAGGCTAGTGCATGAGATATGTAAATTACCTGTCATTCACAGCAAGGGGGCGGAACGGACTTAGGTTTTTCTCTGTAAGTCCGTTTTATTTCACTGAACAATAAAAGAGGATTGCTCAGAGCTGGATTAACTCTGTGTGGCAAGACTGGGCACAGATGATAGGAAATCTTATACTGTACATTGTGACATAAAAAAAATAAAAAATAAAATAATTTCGGGTTTACATCCACTTTTAAGCCCTCTGGCTAGTTATGTGAAGACCCAAGGTCCTTCCTATTCTTCTTTGGCATTAGTGGTCATCGGTACTGAGCAATGGTAACAATGGGCCAGATTCACAAAGAGATACGACGGCGTATCTCCTGATACGCCGTCGTATCTCTGAGATCCGACGGTCGGATCTATGCGACTGATTCATAAGAATCAGTTCCGCATAGATCTCCCTTAGATCTCCCGCCGGCCGCTAGGTGTCGCCTTGTTTTTTTACGTGGCGGATATGCAAATGAGGAGAACCGCTGATTCAGTAACGAACGCCCGCCCGTCGCTTTTTTTTCACGTCGTTTGCGTTCGGCTTTTTCCGGCTGATAACTGCGGGGGTAACTGCGGGGTATCCTATGTTTAGTATGGCCGTCGTTCCCGCGTCGAGTTTTGAATTTTTACGTTGTTTGCGTTAGTCGGTCGCGAATACTGATCGACGCAATTTACGTTCACGCCGAAAACACTGACGTCCTAGCGACGTCAGTGTGAGCAATGCACGGCGGGAAAATTAGCCGGCGGCGCATGCGCATTTAAATCGGCACGGGGACGCGCCTGATTTAAATACTACACTCCCCCTAGCCGCGGAATTTGAATTCCGCCGGGGGGGTTACGATCCGCCGGTGCAAGTTTCGAGGTAAGTGCTTTGTAAATACTGCACTAGCCTCGCAAAATTGCGCCGGCGGATCGTAAATCAGATAGATTACGTGGATCTAAAGATCCGCTAATCTATCTGAATCTGGCCCAATGAGTCTACAATGGGCACAGTCAGAATGGGCACAGTAAAGCTACAATGGGCACAGTAAGGCTACAATGGGCACAGTAAGGCTGCAATGGTCACAGTAAGGCTGCAATGGGCACAGTGAGAATGGGCACAGTAAGGTTGCAAATGGGCACAGTAAAGCTGCAAATGGGCATTGTTGACCCTCTTTTCCGCTTACAGTAGCTGCTGCATTCTCACCCTAGGCTTATACTTGAGTCAATACGTTTTCCCAGTTTTTCGTGGTAAAATTAGGGCCTCGGCTTATACTCGGGTCGGCTTATACTCGATTATATACTGTAATGGTTACGTTTAATCCTCTTAATTCCATCATGGATTTTTTTTATATTTTATTATTACATCACTTGAGATGTGCAGGTACTGTATGATATCATCACTGTGCACATATGATATGAGTAATGCCATTGGCCATTTTATGGAGTGTTTTAATTATAGAAATATAATGTGTTTCTCTGCAAATATTCATCATCGCTACATGTATTTCTCTTATTATAGAATAGCTGAGAGAACATCACACACCATAATTGGCATTCATTGTTCAATTTCATGGGCCCTTTCAATTTTTCTTTCCATGTCCCCCTCCTGTGACTCTATTATCTCCATGAATGTCCTTACTGTCTCGTTTTCCTGACGGTGACACTTGCCCCGGCTGCCCTGGCTCTCTCCCAACTACCCCTGAGGCTTCCTACCTCCAGTCTGCAACGAATGTTAATGGACCAGAGCATCCCCATATGAAAGGTATCAGCTGTCACTGCCAGTCTGATCTATTGGACAATACAAAACGTCTGCACATTCTCCCCGGGATGAATATAGTTTTTCTGTCTCTATTACCCCCCTTGAACTAAGTGTCCTCTCTTTCTTCACTCCTAGTTTTCATTAAACTCGAGAGAGTCGCCAGGACCAGTTAACCCATTGCTTGACATTAGGCAACCCCCTGCAGCCTGGCATATTCTCTGGCGGTGAGCCTGGAAAACTTGTCTCTGAACAGCTTGTCTCGGAAAGCAGGGAAAAATTCCCAGTGTTTTGATGCACGCTTTAAACGTCTGGCATCCACCATCTTCCTGCCGACATGATGAACTGGCAGTGCGGCTAATTTTATTTACTCTGAGTTTGTTATCTAGAACAGAGCACCACCCCTATTCTGCAGATGGTATGACTTACCAGCTGGCTCCTCTGTGCTGGTGAGGGCTGGAGTAGGGACCACTGCTGGGATTTCTAAGGGTGGCAAGAAAAAAAAACATTGTAAGAGATGAGAAGAAATATGGCATTATATAAAACAGTCATTACATAATCTGGAGGATAATACACTACAGCGGGATAAGAGCCCATTCATTCTAGATGCACCTGCAAGTATCAGCTATATTATAGCTTTTATGTATAGTGGTTTACAGCACAACATATAGCAGGGGTCTCCAATCTTTCTAAACAAATGGCCAGTTTACTACCCTTTAGACTTTAGAGGGGCCCGACTGTGGCCAGTGGAAGTAGAAAATGTCCCATCGCTGTCAGTAGAAGGAATAGTGTCCCATCATTGGTGTCAGTAGAAGCAATAGTGTCCCATCATAGGTGTCAGTGGGAGGATTAGTGCCCAATCATTGGTGGCAGTGGGAGGAATAGTGTCCCATCATTAATGTCAGTGGAAGGAATAGTGACCCATCATTGGTGTCAGTGGGAGGAATTATGCCCCATTGTTAATATGAGTGGGAGGAATAGTGCCTCGAAGGCTGGATAAAGGCAAGCAAATGGCCACATCTGGACCCCGGGCTGCAGTTTGGAGACCACTGCTATAAAGTTTTACAAGCTAAATTCTACGCAAACCTAAGGGTCTGGTATGGGTTTAGGTGGATGACCCCACTCCCTTTTTTTTTAATTTGTATGGATTGGGGTAGGCCCCCACACTGTTTTGTTTTAGAATTTTTCATTGCCAGTGTCCTGTTGAGAAGTGCCCCCTATTAAGAAATGCCTGGGTGGAACTGCGCATGTGCCACGCACGCTCAGTTCGGAGCCCCAGAACAGCTGGGTTTACGATCAGCTGTTGTCCCATGTTGCCGAGGCGGCTACTTACATAGAGGGGGCAGATTTTTAAATGATGGGCAGTGCTGGGGGCGGAATTTTTATCGATGGCCAAACAAAGCTGCAAAGGAAATCTTTATCTACTATTCTTTCTGGACGCTTGCGGCCCTTGTTGAGTCAATTGAAGGGCGGCTTTTTCTATTTTAGATAAAGATTTATTTTGCAGTTTTGTTTGGCCTTCGATAAAAATTCTGCCCCAACACTGCCCATCATTTAAATATCTGCCCCCTTCATGTATCTATCTGCCCCCCTCTCCTACATGAACGTGCCTCGGCAATGCGACTCAACAGCTGATCGTCAACTTAGCTCCATTCGGCGCATGCACACTTCCATCCGGGAACTATTCGATAGTCGGGCACTTCTCGACAGAACACCGGCATTCTTTTGTTTACATTTCAGCTGTCAGCAAGAAGCCCTACTGACAGCTGATGAGTCCTCGGTTCTTAAGGACGCGGCGGCCGCCCACTTCTTAACAACCAGCTTGTGCACAGCTGCGGTTTCTACAGTTCACATTGTAACCGCACCTGACAAGCAGAAATCTCGCTGTGAAATTCGCACCTCATTCACACTCAATTCGGATGCAATTTCCACTGCAACAGTGTGAACCGGGCCTTAGGAAATGTAGGCCCATGGTTGTACAGAGATTCATTGGAGCTTACAGATCTTAGGCGACCTATACCCGGGCAAGACAATCTGATGTTTATACTGGCACACCTCTGTAGATCGCAATTCATCTCCATGATCCTGCAGGTCATAGTGGATGACAGAACCGATTGCATTTTGGGTTCATTGGTGTGTGGGCATACATTGTTATCTACCATTTCCTCTAGGAACGTTGGTCCATGACAGTGATGAACAGAGGTCCTCAGATAGCTTCTGAACTTTGTCAAAGTAGACTGAGGCCTTGTACACACGACCGGATCTGTCTGATGAAAACGGTCCGCCGGACCGTTTTCATCGGACATGTCTGCTGGCGGATTTTGGTCTGATGGTTGTACACACCATGAAACCAAAATCCCCGCGGACAGAGAACGCGGTGATGTATACGACACCGACATTCTCTGACGCGGAAGTTCAATGCTTCCACGCATGCGTCGAATCAATTCGACGTCATGCGCGGGTTCTCGGGCCAGCGGACATGTCCGATGAGTCATAAGAAACTAAGAAACAGTTGTCCGCTGGAAACCTGTCCGGTCGGCCGGAAAATTGTCCGGTCGGCCCTACACACGACCGAACATGTACGCGGGAACTGGTCCGAAGGACCAGTTTCAGCGAACATGTTCGGTCGTGTGTACGAGGCCTTAGGAGTTCAGGTGTACAGATCACAGGTCATCATGTATGTAGGGCAGCCTAAACTGTCAGGGACACAATAGAGTGGTACACTTTGACATGTCAACAATATTTTTAGAGAAGTCATACAAAAATATAGTACTCCAGGATGGTAATCTCAAGGATACTCACTGATACATGGAGCAATGGGTGAACGACTTTGCTGATATCCTTTGGCACATCGGTTACATGTTAGTCCGGTCACACCATCTTTGCATGGACATTGTCCAGTGGTCTGATTGCAGGTCTTCCCTGCTGCCCCCACTGGATGACAGTCACAAGCTGAAAGAGAAAGACCTTGTTAGACCACTTTATAATTAATGCAGCAGTCCACACTTATATTACAATACTATTATTGGTCAATGTATTTTGACAAATGAACACATGAAGACAAGTAAACAACACCAGCCATAAATATTAAAATAAATGCAAAATCAGTTGGTCTGTGCCAGAAAATAACCACCTCCGAAAAAATCCAGCTGAGTATATTGCATGTATTTAAACTCCCATGCATGTATTATACATTTCTATAAAATAGCAACTTTTCCCCACCAAGTTCTACCACATGCAATAAATATTCCAGGGCTTTTTGGAAGTTTGTTTTCAGATATTCACCTTTTCTCTGTAGGCAGAATCTGGTCAGAGCAGAACTCTACAATGTTAGGAAAGAACAGCTATGTAATTTTCCCTCAGTGATGGCTCATCTGTCTTTACTGACGCTTCATTAGGTTTTGTTAAAAGACGGATACCTATACCTATCCAGTAGTAATTGCTTTTTACCAGCTGCTTGACTAGAAGGGTCTTTATGACTTCTACTTGGAAATTCTCTTAGCAATAAGTGCATTTAATGGTCACCCTCCGAGACAGTGGTCTCCAAACTGTGGCTCTTTGCCTGCCTTTATCTGGCCCTTGGGGCACTTTTCCTCCCTTTTGATACAAGGCAATATTCCTTCCACTGACACAACATTGGGGCATAATTCCTCCTACATGATGTAAACGATGGGACACTATTCCTTTCACTGATACCAATGATGGGGCACTATTCCTCTCACTGACACCTAAGATGGAGCACTATTCCTCTCACTGACACCTAAGATGGAGCACTATTCCTCTCACTGACACCAAAGATTGGGCACTATTTCTCTCACTGACACCAAAGGTAAAGCACTATTCCTCCCACTGACACCTAAGATGGAGCACTATTCCTCTCACTGACACCAAAGATGGAGCACTATGTCTTCCACTGACACCAAAGATTGGGCACTATTCCACTCACTGACACCAAAGATGGAGCACTATGTCTTCCACTGACACCAAAGATGGAGCACTATTCCTCTCACTGACACCCAAGATGGAGCACTATTCCTCCCACTGACACCAAAGATGGAGCACTATGTCTTCCACTGACACCAAAGATTGGGCACTATTCCTCTCACTGACACCAAAGATGGAGCACTATGTATTCCACTGACACCAAAGATGGGGCGCTATTCCTCTCACTGACACCAGAGATAAGACACTATGCCATTGACATTGCCATTGCCACTGACACCAAGGATGGGGCACTCTCCCTTCCATTGACACCAAAGACGAGACACTATTCCTTTCAGTGACACCAACAATGGGGCACTGTGTCTCTTCCCACTGATGCTGGGGCATTTTCTACTCCCACATACCACAGTCCGGCCCCCCTAAAGTATGAAGGACAGAAAACTGGCCCTTTGTTTAGAGATCCCTACTCTTGTCTAAATGGCCTGGTCCCTAACTATTTCAATCTTCCCAACAGTCTTTAATTGTCCTTCAATAAAGTAACATACCGTATATACTCGAGTATAAGCCGAGAGTTTCAGCCCTTTTTTTGGGCTGAAAATGCCCCCCTCGGCTTATACTCGAGTCAGTGTACCTAAAATTATTGAGAGGCTGCGGGCGTCCATCGTTTAAAACTTGCGGTCTCCTCCTGGTCCCTTTCCGTGATAGGCGGAACTATGTCTGCTGAGAAACGCCTATCAGGAAGGTTCTCTCATCCTCACCCATCCCAGCAGACACTGTGTTCAGTGTTCCGCCAATCACGGATGCCTTTTCATCCTCGGACAAGAGGACATCCGTGATTGGCGGAACACTGAACACAGTGTCTACTGGGAAACTGAGTCGGAGGATGAGAGAACGTCCGTGATAGGCGGAACTGTGTCTGCTGAGAAACACCTATCACGGAAGGAACCAGGAGGGGACCGCAAGTTTTTAACAATGAATAGACGCCCGCAGCCTGCCAATTTCCGGTACTCTGACAACGGCACAGTGACAATAGGCACAGTGAGGCGTGCAAATGGGCATTGTTGACCCTCTTTTCCGCTTACAGTAGCTGCTGCATTCTCACCCTAGGCTTATACTCGAGTTAATAAGTTTTCCCATTTTTTTGTGGTAAAATTAGGTACCTCGCTTATACTCGGGTCAGCTTATACTCGAGTATATACGGTAGCTATCCTCAGGAAGCTCTTATGTTATCGATATAGTAGTGTGAGATATAATTATGTGTATTAATACATGTCACCAAGGGTAAGTTTATCTTTGCTTGGCTCAGTCTTTTACCGAGAATGTCTTCCTCTCCCCCTCTTTAAATTATGGAGATCACTGAGCGTGTCTTTTGCAATGTGGCATTCCAGCTGTATGTATTTTAGGGGGTAATGATGTGGAAATTGTACGGAGCCTTCCTGAAAGCAGCACCCAGTTTTATATGTTTAATTATCACTGAAATGTATTTATTTTCAGTGGAAGGCTCAATAGAGGGATTCCATAGAATTATATTTGTGGCTGCAGACTTTAAAGGTAAAGTATGGTGTATTTTTGGCGAGAACAATTGTGACTTCTTACAGTGTTTATCTGTACAAAATGTTATTACAACTTGCAAAAAGATCGGGATTTTCAGGGGTGCCATGTTGTAATGATAGTCTTTTATGGGATGTGGTGCCCTTGGTCCCTTGACACCTGGTAGCCTCAACACTACACAGGATGTAGTCTTTCTACGGTAGTGGGAGCAGATACCTGGATTTTACAGGTATCCGCTCCCCCCTGAAAGTTGCCAAATGTGGTACTGGAGGGAAGGAGGAATCCGCTCTACGGAAGTTCCATTTCTGGGCGGAACTCCACTTTAAAGGTACCCACAGTTATAAGGTAATAGTTATTTGGACTGGATTAGGGAAGAGGACCCCAAGTCCGTGAGGTACATGCAGTCACCGGCAGCTAAGACTCCTTCAGAAAAACTGTCTATTGTTTTCCCCTGATAAGATGCCCTCATACTCAGGTAATTAAGGGCAAGCCAGTCGTACCAGCCATTCTTATTGCTTTGTAGTGTCTATGGGCATCTTTATCTGTATGGTACAGCAGCAATCCTCGTGAAATAAAGGTTTTCGACCCAGACTGTAATGCATCTGTAAATAGCCTATTGTTTCCCTTCCCTGAAGAAAATTAAGAGTTGCTTTGTAGATGTTATTCTTCACGTACACATGTGTTTTTTTGAGTTTCAACATCAACAAAATACGTATCTTTCAATGACCATCACTAAGCATTCATCTGAAATCTGTGGGCCCCTCTAGAACTATTTGGAAGCCAAGTTATCTTGTTAATAATACGGCCTCACTCAGAGAGATGCCTGACCAGTAATGCATGTCAATCTCCTAGACTAAGATCCTTCTGTTGTCTCGGCATGGCTGAGTAAGATCTATTTGGTTAATACCAATCTTTTCACTCCATTTGCCCCCAGATTGCTGTGCAGGTGGTGAGGACAATGAGGGCAGTGCTTGCATTCCTCATTAAACTGTTCATCACATTTGGCATAAATGGATGATGACTGGTGATTATCAGACATCCTGGTGCTAATTTAGATCCCCAGAGCCAAGTTCTAGTGATCTACATTCGGTGTAAAAGCTTCATTGTGTCTCAGTAAGGGATGTCCCTCAGTTGCAAATTAACTAGTACTATTTTTGTTCAAAACAAGAATTAAATGTTTCCTCAAGTGGAAAAGTTAGGATCTACAAAAGTCCTCCTCACCTTACTAAGATGGCTCACACCTGCAGAGTGTGATTACATTGAGGAATGTTTGTATTGTGTCAGAAATAAAGAACTTATGGCCAACATCGGGCAGAAAAAAATTAAAGCAGCCACCACATTTAAGGACTGGTGAGCTGCAATATATTTAAGTTAAACATCTTTTTATTCAGGAAAAACTTTTAGAGGTTCGAACATACTGTACATGAGTGCACACGATTACATTAACCCAAAGTGAATCATACATTTACCCAGAATAACTGTGGTTGAAGTAATGCTGAGTAGTAGGGTTGTCCCGATACCACTTTTTTAGGACCGAGTACAAGTACCGATATTTTTTTTTCATGTACTCGCCGATACCGATTACCGATACTTTTTTTAAATGTGTCCCCAAATGCAGGCGTGTCCCCAAATGCAGCCATGTCCCCACAAATGCAACAATGTCCCCACAAATGCAGCTATGTCCCCACAAATGCAGGAATGTCCCCACAAATGCAACAATGTCCCCACAAATGCAGCTATGTCCCCACAAATGCAGCAATGTCCCCCACAAATGCAGCCAGGTCCCCCACAAATGCAACAATGTCCCCACAAATGCAGCCATGTCCCCACAAATGCAGCAATGTCCCCCACAAATGCAGCCATGTCCCCCTCAAATGCAGCCATGTCCCCCACAAATGCAGCCATGTCCCCACAAATGCAACCATGTCCCCACAAATGCAGCCATGTCCCCCATAAATGCAGCCATGTCCCCCACAAATGCAGCCATGCCCCCCACAAATGCAGCCATGTCCCCACAAATGCAACCATGTCCCCACAAATGCAGCCATGTCCCCCACAAATGCAGCCATGCCCCCCACAAAGGCAGCCATGTCCCCAAAGAGAAAGCCAAGCGCCCCCCCCCCCCGCCGCCTAGTTGATCAGCGCGGGGAACATTACAGCTTTCATTTGAACAGCTGTGTTCCCCCGCTGCACCTCGTCATATATAGCCCCTCCCCCTTGTCCGGGCACTTTGATAGACAGATCACCCATCCAATCCAGGGACGGGTGATCTGTCTATCAAAGTGCCTGGACAAGGGGGAGGGGCTATACATGACGAGGCGCGGCGGGGAACACACAGCTATTCAAATGAAAGCTGTTTTTCCCCGCGCTTATCAACTAGACGGCGGTGGTGGCGGCGGCAGGGGGGGAGGTCTTGGCTATCTCTTTGAGGACTGCACTGCTCCGCTCTTCGCCCCCTCGCCGCCCCCTCTCCGCCTGCTCTCGCTCTGAAATTAATTTTCGGGCGAAGCATCGGGAGCATTTGCGCGAGTACAAGTACTCGCACAAATGCTCAGTATCGGTCCCGATACCGATACTAGTATCGGTATCGGGACAACCCTACTGAGTAGGCAATAACCATAAAACAGTGTACCTGGGAACAACTATGAATACGAGAATAAAAATACATAAATCACGAAAAGAAACTTCATGAGTACTAAGGTATGGGGTGGTGGGGAATAAAAGTAAAACGGGCGATAGGAAAAATGATGAGAGATTCCGAAAAATGCTCAAAGATGTCTTACATTTAAAAAAAATTAACCAATTACTTTACTACTAATGCCGCGTACACTCGATCGGAATTTCCAACAAGAAAAGTTTGATGTGAGCTTTTGGTCGGAAATTCTTGGTCGGACTTTTTTTTTCGGAATTTCCAACAACAAAAGTTTGAGAGCTGGTTCTCAATTTTTCTGACAAGAAAAGTTCTTGTCGGAAATTCCAATCGTCGGTATGCAATTCCGATGCACAAAAATCCATGCATGCTCTGAATCAAGCAGACCACGTTCTTGACGGTTGGAATTTTATATGACCGTGTGTATGCAACACAAGTTTGAGCCAACATTCTGTCCACAGTTTTTTTGTCAGAATTTCCGATCGTGTGTACACGGCATTAGGCTTGGAAAGTGGGTAATACCACTATAGGCCCTGCAGCAGGTCCACGTGATCTTTTTCAGGATCTGGGCTATCTTCTGCCACCAAAGTTTCCATTGCCATGATTTTGTTGAGTATCTGGACTCATTCCAAGAGGTGGGAGGAAGTAGTTTTTCAATGATGACATATAGTTATTTTCTTGTGTTTAAATATTTCTCCTCTTGTAGTTAGAATTTTTGTTTATTTTTGCTAGTTACATATCTAAGACAGCAGTGGTCAACTTTGTTGATGCAGAGGGCCGCAAGTGTGGCCCTTGACATCACCAAAGGTCCTAACATAACATGCAGCGAGTTCAATACTACAGGCAGCTGTCAGACAAAAAGGATTGCCTACAGGTAGGCTACGAGTGATGGTCAAAGACTGCCAACGTGCTATAGGTTGATGGTCAAAGACTGCAAACAAGGGAGTTATTGGAGGAGGCACATTACATGAAAATTCTAGAGATCACTGCTACGACAGTTTATTTACTAACCATTGCTTCCATATTTGTGCTCCCTACAGTCCCCTTAAAAATTGTTTCTCCATATTAGATATTTCTCTTAGCAAGATCCATTATAAAAGACCAGAGAGAGATGCATCCTTGAATTCTAGGATGCATCACTAGAGGGATCACCAGCAGGAGGAGGTCCTGTTCCCCATATATAGATATTTAATGAGACCCCATTTAAAATAATGTGTCCAGTTCTGGAGACCTCTCTTATGCAAAGATATTGATCAGATAGAACAAATCCAGAGATGGGTAACAACAATGGTGAAAGGTCTGAGTGATAAAACATATTGAGATTGACTTCAGGAATTATTTTTGCACAGTCTGGAGGAAAGAAGGGAAAGGGAGGACATGATTGAAACCTTTAAGTACATCAAGGGGGTGAATAAGGTTCAGGAGGGCAGTTTTTTTAAATTTGAAACCGAAATCAAGACCACAGGGACATATCCTTAAAATAAGTGGACGAAAGTTCAAAACTGATCTTAAAAAGTATTTTTTTTTTACTTAGTAGTTGATGCTTTGAATAAACTACCAGCAGAGGTAGTGAGTCAGGCAACAGTAAAAGTGAGGCCTAAAGTGGAGAAAACAAAGAGGCAAGTAGCGGCGGGCCGGGCATGACTAGGTGGAAAGGGGTTAGGGTGGAGGAGATGTGAAGGGGAGGTGGCAGGACGAGAAATGTTTGAGAAAGGGGAGGAGTGGTATAAAAGAGGAGGCGGGGACTTCCGGGAACAGTTCAGTGAGGAGTGAGACAGAAGGAGGCAGTTTTCCCACCCACCATCCCTGTTGTCTGTATTGGTGTGGTGTTCATTTGCTTTCAGGATCACTGGATTCGGGTCGTCATAGCAGTTGTGTAACAACATTGTCCTTGGTCTTTGATGGTGGCAGATAACATATGTGATGGAAGTGGTGGGGGGCTCATCTGTGGTATGGGCCCCTTTGGGGTATTCCAGTGGAACGGTATGCTGGAATATGGTAATGGTTGCACTGCGGGAAAAGGGGTTGTCTCCGAGCTGGTGATACGGCTGGAGGCCTGGTATGGTAAAAAGGTCTCGCAGTGTAGTGGTGGAAAATGTTAAGTTCGGCTTGCCGTCAAAGACCATGTTTAAAAAGTTGTCGTTACAAATGTTATTTGGAAATTATTTATTTAATTATTTAATTATTTTGTTAATTAAAAGGCTGCTTTGGCCATTTATACTCGAAACTCCTGTGTGGTCTTTTCATTGGTGGGGTGTGGGGAGCTTTGAGGGGTAAAAAGGTGGTAAGAGAAAAGTTGGGGATATCTTGACTACATGGCTTTAAATATGCTTGGGACAAACATAGATCTATACTTAAAAAAACAAAACGTATAAAAAAAAAGGGTAGATTCGATGGACCACTTGGTCTTTTTTCTGCCCTCACTTTTCTATGTTAAAAAAAAATATACTGTGAAAAGGGATGGGTAGCACAGAAAAAAAATAGGATAGTGGGAAAGAAATCAAACAAGTATTTTAATCAACAGGACCCCCTGTAACAAACATTTCTTCTTCATTGACCTGGGCAACCACCTAGATAAGATAAAACTGATTACTGGCCGCACAGCCCCCAAGGACCACATTATAATTGGCAAAGGGCCAATGCTGTATCCTGGCCTAGGCCAACAAGGGCAAGGCCTAGGGCAGCACTTTGCAGGGGGCAGCACGGACAGTGTTCCCACCGGCTTGTGCTACACTGTTAGGCAAATTAGTTTAGCGCCCCCATAAATCGACCGCACTGCTTCCAGTATGTGGGTGGTTGGCATTCTGCAACTGTGGGGGGGGGGGGGGGCGTCGCTTCTAATCTTTTACCATCCCTGTTCCATTGCAGAGATTTCCCTTCATTTCATGTCCCATAGCCAAACAGGAAGTCAGAGGAAATCTATGCAAATTTAAGGGAATCCATTGCCAACCCCCCCCCCCCCCCACCCAGGCCATGAGAACTAGTGTTCCCACTTGAAAAGTTCAGGATGGGTCTTAAACCGCAAGGGGTGTGGCCTTGACAGGAAGGGGTGGGTCATATTTAAATTAGGGGGTGCACGAGTTTAGTCAGGCTAGGGCAGCACAAAACCTAAATACACCCCTGCAAAGGGCCATGAAGAAGAATCCTGCAAGAAAGAAGAAGCCCTTTGACCCACTAAGTGTTGGTCTCCAGGTGTCAAAATGAGAGTGGCCCAAAAGTCATTCACATCCTTACACCCTAACCTTTTCATCCCATCCGTTATGTTAATGAGGTTAGTGAAGGAAGTAAAATACGGCAGCCCAGCAAGTGTGGAGCCTAATAGAGTGTGAATGTGCTTTTGCTCTGTGTTAAGAAGATCTAAGTAAGTGAGAGGGGAGGTCTGGAATCTTCAACACACATAACAAAGACTCAAGAGATTTGGAAGCTTTGTACTACATAGGGTAATCCCACAGGAGAAGCTATCACACCAGGAACACTTGAGAGTAACTATCCTACAGGCCTATAATTTTGTAATGAGTTAATAGCTGCGGTTGCCGCTTCTTATCTTGGTGTGCGTCTTCCCACATATTACTGCAGATTAGTTTAGACGTCCATAATTGCATATTAACAATAGTATCCTTCTTTCCATCTGTGAAAAGATTTTTAACACTGATAATGTGTAGTTGGAGTAGTGTGAGGGGGATGTCAATCTGTCAAGTACAAAAAGACTGAATTTTCCCAGAAGCCTCATCGGGTACTAAGGGTATATAAGACAATTGTTTCCTGCAGGTGTACCTGTACTGATTTCAAGATTAGTAAACTTGGATTCAAACGTAGGCACCTGTGGATGCTTGCATATAGTTTTTTTTTTTCAGAACATTGACATCCAAGGTATTCTAGAAGGTATAGAAGATAACACTGCTCCAAGCGCCCATGACCTCTGTGCAATCCAAGATGTCTTGGGTGCTTGCCCACGAGCACGTCCTTGCTAAAACTACCATGTATTAGAAGAGTGATGGGCCACACACCAAGGGTGTTGCCAAAGTAATAAAACGTTATTGCCTTCCAACAAACAGCCAGACAACCTACCATAATGGCTAAATCTTCTCTTAGGCCTCGTACACACGACCGAGTAACTCGTCGGGCGAGACACATCGTTTTCCTCGACGAGTTCCTTGTTATGCTTGTCGAGGAACTCGACAAGCTTGCTTTGCGTACACACTGTCAAGACAAAATCTCCTCGTTCTCAAACACGGTGACGTACAACACATACAATGGCAGGGGAAGTTTGATTCCACTGGCACAACCCTTGGGGCTGCTTTTGCTAATCTCATGTGTTTGCGTGTTAAGTAAAAGTTTGGTCAGAGACGATTTGCACTTTTCAGTCTGTTACAGCGTGAAAAATGTGTTATCTCCATTACAAACGCTACTTTTACTCCCGTCTCATACTTTATTCTGAGCATGCAAGGGTTTCTTAGCATACACACGCTCGAGTTTCTCGTTGAAAATCAGCCCGACGACGAGGAAACACGACGAGGAAATTGAGACTCCCGTCGAGGAAAAAAGAGAACTTGTTCTCTTTTTTCCTCGTCGAGTTCCTCGACAGTTTCCTCGATGAAAAACGTACACACGACCGTTTTCCTCAGCAAAAAAGCTCTGCCACCAAGTTTCTTGATGGATTCTGTCGAGTTTCTCGGTCGTGTGTCTGAGGCCTCGTACACACGTCCGAGGAACTCGACGGGCAAACTCATCGTTTTGCTCGTCGAGTTCTGTGTGAAGCCGCCGAGGTTCTCGGCGAGCCAACTTTCCTCATTGAACAATGAGGAAATAGAGAACATGTTCTCTATTTGGCTCGACGAGGAACTCGTCGGCTTCCTCGGCCGAAAGTGTACACACGCCGGGTTTCTCGGCAGAATTCAGCTCCGATCGAGTTTCTGGCTGAATTCTGCCGAGAAACTCGGTCGTGTGTACGGGGCCTCAGGCTTCACAGAACCCTTAATGCCGCGTACAGGCGATCGGACATTCCGACAACCAAACCGTGGATTTTTTTCCCGACGGATGTTGTCTCAAACTTGTCTTGCATACACACGGTCACACAAATGTTGTCGGAAATTCCGATCGCCAAGAACACAGTCACGTACAACACGTAAGACAGCACTATAAAAGGGAAGTTCAATACCAAGTGAGACACCCTTTGGGGTCCTTCTGGTAATCTCATGTTAGAAGAAGTTTGGTGAGAGACGATTCGCGCTATTCAGCCTTGTGCTTTTCAGTCCGTTATTGCTCTTCAGTTTGTGCTTGTGGGTTTGTATATGTTTTTCAGTGCGTGTAGTCAGTTCATATCCGTTTTTCATAATTCCAGCATTATATAAAAGAAGAGAATGCGCTGCATTAAAAGATTTGCAGTGTGACGAATGTGCTATCTCCATTACAAACGCTAGTTTTACCAGACCAAGCGATTCCGTCTCGTACTTGATTTAGAGCATGCATGGAATTTTGTGCCTCAGAATTCCGACAGTAAATCTCCGATGGAGCCTACACACAGTCGGAATTTCCGACAATGCTCCCATCGAACATTTGTTGTCGGAAATTGCGAGCGTGTGTTCGCGGCATAAGAGTGGAGCAGGATGTTCAGCAATTTTATTGGACACCAGTAAAGTTGTTTTTGCTCCAGTCATGTCATTGGTGTGGAGTCTGTCATTCTTCTGATACTTAAATGATATTCTATTATAAAAGTAAAAACTAGAGCTCAGAAAACCAAGATCTGGCTTGCCTCTTACAGCATTTAGACCGCACTATTGGCCCACCAGTGGGATAGGTGATCTTAATGACCAACAGTAACAAGGCTCAACCTTTTAATCTCTGGTTAATGTTCCCCAGTTTTCATGACTTCCAGGATACTCTAGAATAACCTTTCTTCATAACTATTTCACCCTGAAATAACTTTCAGGTATCAGATAACCCCTGCTAATAATTTCAATATTTAAAGCTCAGCATGAACTGTAAGCTGAGATATAAGAATAAATAAAAGCATAAGAAATGTGGTGTACTTTGCGTAGTTGACAGTATTTTCAGTAATAATAATGAAATGGAACCAGTCATAATACAGAAAACACAGGCTATAAAAATTGTAGTGTTCTCTTACATTGGTAATCAGTGGAGAAATAACCGTCCATCAGAATAAAGGGGCAAGTGCCAATAGTGGCAAAAGGATCCCCATAGATTGGTGGTCCATGGTAGGGTAGCCTTCTTACACAGGTGGACAATTAGGAACATTGGGCCAGATTCACAGAAGAAATACGCCGGAGTATCTACTGATACTATGATATCTATTTTCAAATTTGCCGCGTCGTATCTTAATTTGTGATTCACAAACAAGATACGACGGCTTTTGGCTAAGATCCGACAGGCTTACGGCTTCGTACGCCTTCGGATCTTAGGCTGCAATACTTCGGCCGCCGCTGGGTGGAGTTTGCGTCGTTTTTCAGCGTCGGGTATGCAAATGAGCTTTTACGGCGATCCGCGACGTTTTTTGCATTCGTTACGTCGTCGCTAGTAATTTTTTCCCGTTGCAAAGTTAAGCCTGTTTTTACATGGCATAACTTTAGACAAGCCATGTTAAAGTATGGCCGTCGTTCCCGCGTCGAATTTCCCCACAAATTTTTTTAGCGTAAGACGTCCGGGAATACGAAAGTACTTTACGCACGCCGCCATTCAAAAAAAATGACGTCACTTCGCGCAAAGCACGGCGGGAATTTCAAAACGGAGCATGCGCACGACGTCCGGCGCGGGAGCGCTCCTAATTTAAATGGTACACGCCCCATTTGAATTAGGCGGGCTTGCGCCGAACGCCTTTACGTAACACCGCCGTAAGTTTACAGGCAAGTGCTTTGTGAATCAGGCACTTACGCTGAAAACTTGCGGCGGTGTAACGTAAACGGGATACGTTACGCCGCGGCGCAGGTACGTGAATCTGGCCCATTGTTCCCACAGGCCGAAAAACTAGGGAATCTGTTAATTTGGCACATGACTATATATGCTCAGAAAGAATCACAAAGATAAAATAACGAATTAGTCTTGTCTATACTATAAATCTACAATGCTCAGCACTAAAGCACAGCTGCGTATAGCAAGGGTGGGCCACTCAAATTTGATCCTTACTGCTATGCCAGTGGTTTCACTACAAGAATAAATAGTAAAATTACCGAGCCCTTGACTATGCCAACGGAGTTCACATAGGGACATCCTAAAACTCCTGTCTGATACTGCAATATGGAACTGTCTGTATTCAAATGACTACATTGACTGGACCACTAGTGAGAACTACAGCAAGTTAAAGTGGAACTTAACTTTTATTATTACTTTTACGTGTAGCGTTATCCTCATTGAGTCTTTATTATGTCCTGAATAGAGATTTCCCCAAGCCCTGGGCCTGCCATGACATCCAAGACACTGCTGCGAGCACTTTCCATGTATTCTAATAGGGGCTTGTACGTTCCTATGGAAAATCCACTGTGGGGTGGTAAAGCCACTAGGGATGTGGTGACACCTGCATTATGTGAATTTTCCATTGGAATATTTAGAGATTAGAAATTTCATTTCAGAAAGAAGCAGGAAGTTCATCTCACAGCAGAGACCTCATTGTCACAGGCTGGGGGTCTATGAGATCTACACCCCAAGGTCAATGATAGTAGAAAAATAATTAAAGCGGAAGTAAACCCATCAATGAAACATTTTCAAAGAACAGTTAACATTCCTGGAATGCCGGGAATGCTACCTGTCACATTGATTGTGCTCTCAACCAAACTGTCAAACCATCCAATAGCTGGTGTCATAACTGATCACATGTGCAGCATCATGGCAGTTGTGGTATGAACAGAGGCCAAGATGGCAGCTTCCTTGGCTGAAAATCATAGGAGGGTTTACTACCACTTTAAGATCTTGCCCTGTCCGCCCAAAAAAAGAGGTAGAGACCCACTTTAAAGGGGTTGGAAACCTTTGTGTTTTTTCACCTTAAAGGGGTTGTAAAGGTAAATGTTTTTTCACCTTAATGCATCCTATGTATTAAGGTGAAAAAACATCCGATGGTACCGGCCCCCCTGAACCCCCGTTTTACTTACCTGACCCCTCGAAAGTCCTGCGCGCGTCCACGTGATCCTCTTCGGTTCCCAGCCTGGCCGTTGATTGGCTAGGCTGGACAGATTGATAGCAGCGCAACCACTGGCTGGCGCTGCTGTCAATCACAGTGGATGACGCAGCGCGCCGGGGGGCGGGGTCGAGTGAATCTGGTGCAGCTGTGCATAGTAACCAATCAGCTTTTAACTTTAGCTTGTTCAATTAACCTGTTGCCGACCAGCCGCAGGTTGGTCCCCCTGCGCAAATCGCCATAACTGTACGGTGGGCGCTTTAAGGGGTATTGTGGGCGCGCGTGACGTAGGAGCTGATGCAGGTGCCCGGCAGCCGCCATGTCCACCGGGCACCCGCGATCGCTCCTGAGAGAGACACAGAATGGAGGTCTGTCAATGTAAACAGACAGATCTCTGTTCTGTAAGGGGGGAGGAGACAGATCTGTTGTTCATACTGATTATGAACAACGATCGGTCCCCTCCCCCCGGTCAGTCCTATCCCCAGAACACACACTGAGGGAACACATTTAACCCCTTGATCGCCTCCCTAGTGTTAACCCCTTCCCTGCCAGTGACATTTATACAGTAATCAGTGGCTTTTTGTAGCTCTGATCGCTGTAAAAATGTCACTAGTCCCAAAAAAGTCTCAAAAGTGTCCGATCTGTCACAATGTTGCAGTCCCGCTAATAATCGCAGATCGCTGTCTTTACTAGTAAAAAAAAATGCCATAAATCTATTCCCTATTTTGTAGACATTATAACTTTTAGTCAAACCAATCAATATATGCTTATTGAGATTTTTTTTTACCAAAGATATGTAGAAGAATACATATCGGCCTAAACTGATGACGAGATATATTTTTTTAGATATATATACAGTGAGGAAAATAAGTATTTGAACACCCTGCTATTTTGCAAGTTCTCCCACTTGGAAATCATGGAGGGGTCTGAAATTGTCATCGTAGGTGCATGTCCACTGTGAGAGACATAATCAAAAAAAAAAATTCCAGAAATCACAATTTATGATTTTTTAACTATTTATTTGTATAATACCGCTGCAAATAAGTATTTGAACACCTGTCTATCAGCTAGAATTCTGACCCTTAAAGACCTGTTAGTCTGCCTTTAAAATGTCCACCTCCACTCCATTTATTATCCTAAATTAGATGCACCTGTTTGAGGTCATTCGCTACATAAAGACACCTGTCCACCCCATACAATCAGTAAGAATCCAACTACTAACATGGCCAAGACCAAAGAGCTGCCCAAAGACACTAGAGACAAAATTGTACACCTCCACAAGGCTGGAAAGGGCTACGGGGAAATTGCCAAGCAGCTTGGTGAAAAAAGGTCCACTGTTGGAGCAATCATTAGAAAATGGAAAAAGCTAAACATGACTGTCAATCTCCCTCGGACTGGGGCTCCATGCAAAATCTCACCTCGTGGGGTCTCAATGATCCTAAGAAAGGTGAGAAATCAGCCCAGGACTACACGGGAGTAGCTGGTCAATGACCTGAAAAGAGCTGGGACCACCGTTTCCAAGGTTACTGTTGGTAATACACTAAGACGTCATGGTTTGAAATCATGCATGGCACGGAAGGTTCCCCTGCTTAAACCAGCACATGTCAAGGCCCATCTTAAGTTTGCCAATGACCATTTGGATGATCCAGAGGAGTCATGGGAGAAAGTCATGTGGTCAGATGAGACCAAAATAGAACTTTTTGGTCATAATTCCACTAACCGTGTTTGAAGGAAGAATAATAATGAGTACCATCCCAAGAACACCATCCCTACTGTGAAGCATGGGGGTGGTAGCATCACGCTTTGGGGGTGTTTTTCTGCACATGGGACAGGGCGACTGCACTGTATTAAGGAGAGGATGACCGGGGCCATGTATTGCGAGATTTTGGGCAACAACCTCCTTCCCTCAGTTAGAGCTTTGAAGATGGGTCGAGGCTGGGTCTTCCAACATGACAATGACCCGAAGCACACAGCCAGGATAACCAAGGAGTGGCTCTGTAAGAAGCATATCAAGGTTCTGGCGTGGCCTAGCCAGTCTCCAGACCTAAACCCAATAGAGAATCTTTGGAGGGAGCTCAAACTCCGTGTTTCTCAGCGACAGCCCAGAAACCTGACTGATCTAGAGAAGATCTGTGTGGAGGAGTGGGCCAAAATCCCTCCTCCAGTGTGTGCAAACCTGGTGAAAAACTACAAGAAACGTTTGACCTCTGTAATTGCAAACAAAGGCTACTGTACCAAATATTAACATTGATTTTCTCAGGTGTTCAAATACTTATTTGCAGCTGTATCATACAAATAAATAGTTAAAAAAATCATACATTGTGATTTCTGGATTTTTCTTTTTGATTATGTCTCTCACAGTGGACATGCACCTACGATAACAATTTCAGACCCCTCCATGATTTCCAAGTGGGAGAACTTGCAAAATAGCAGGGTGTTCAAATACTTATTTTCCTCACTGTATATATATTTATTTATATATATTTATTATAGCAGAAAGTAAAAAATATTGTGTTTTTTTTTTTTTAATTGTCGCTCTTTTTTTTTTTATAGCGCAAAATATAAAAACCGCAGAGGTGATTAAATACCACCAAAAGAAATCTCTATTTCTGGGGGGAAAAGGAAGTCAATTTTGTTTGGGTACAGCATCACGTGACCGCGCAATTGTCAGTTAAAGCGACGCAGTGCCGTATCGCAAAAAATTGGCTGTTTATTAAGGAGGCAAATCCTTCCGTGGCTGAAGTGGTTAAGGTTTTACAATAAAACCTATAAGCTGATTGATCACTGTCCAAAACTGCACCAAATTCTGTGTGCACCAGCTTTAGTAAATCTCCCCCATTGAGTGTAGATTCTGATGAACTTGATAATAGCTATTGGCTAAGACAGTGGAGCAATGCTGGAAACTCTAGCGGTAAGATCTTATTCATTACCGGAACCCCAGAAAAAAGGAAGGGGGGGGGGGCATTTAACCTGGCTTCTTTCATTTTTTACCAACATTTCAATTTTGTCTGGACTTGAGAAATATTGCCCATATCACTTAATAAGATTTCCACCCGCTATTTTCTCCTGTGGATGTGAAAATCAAATTTAAAGAGACCCTGTCATCAACTTTACAAAAATTGCAGGCAAAAGCACAGAAAAAAATTACTCTTTTAATGCTTATTTGCAGTGATTTTAGTTTTTATTCACTTGTAATGTGCCTCTGAGTTTTTTAGACTATCTGTCTGGTCCAAAAAAGTCAGTTTCCTTGAACAGCCTCCTCCCTCAGATGCCCCAGTAAAAGTCCTATTTGGAGGAATTTGGGGCCCCCAAGCACCCCCCCCCCCCCCGCATGCAAAGCCTACGTTAGCGCTACACAAATTTTTTACACCTGTGTTCTTCCCCCCCCCCCCCCCCCTCCCTAGTCCCTATGTTTTTCTATTCTCATCTCCCCTTCTTCCCTGTAGGCTGCCGCTGTAGTGTGGCCGAGCTCCTCTTCCTCCTGTCAGTTCAGTGTTCTATAATTATGGGTTCCCAGTCCCCTATCAGATTGTGCCCAGGCCGGGTACCGTGCACTACAGGAGATTCAGTTTCCTGTGTTCCCGGCCGGACTGAAAGGAAGTGAGCACTCAGTGTGCACTTCCTGTCAGTCCGGCCGGGAACAGGAAACGAAATCTCCTGTACCACGCGCAGTACCCGGCCGGACTGACAGGACTCCAGGAGGAAGGAAGAGGAGCTCGGCCACGCTACAGCCTGGGAAAGGGAAGTTGGGGGCCCCAGTCCAGCTCGGGGCCCCAAGCAATTGTTTGTTTTGCCTGTCCTGTAGCAACGGGCCTGGTGATGCACGGTAGCCCACAGGGCTTTTGGATGTCTACTCAAGGGGGGTACATTAAATATGTGAAACGCATACTGTTTATATATAAAATTGTGGGGAGATATTAATTAAAATAAATGGACTGGCAACAGGGTCTCTTTATAGGACAACTGTGTCTTTAGTAGATGTCCATAAATGAATGCCGCCACCTCCAAATGCAACCTGCCATGTAAAATACTCTTCCTCTTTGTATCAGTGATATTCATTGTGCGGCCCTGCTGGTCGTTGCTTGCTAGCAATAGATCACTATTAGATGTCATCTGCTGCTTTAGAGCTGTTATAGAGCTGCATGGATGAACTTGAGTTAATAAACAAAAGGAGAAAAACAAAACTGTGTGAGCTTCAAATGCTTTGGCTCCATTCATACCTGAGCGCAGCGCAGCGACAGCTGCTGCATTTTTTTTTTTTTTAAAGCGTTTTTGGAGTGCCACCATTCATTTGAATGGGCCTCCCTCCGCTCCAAAAACATTACAAAGAAGCTCATGTACCAAATCTTGGCGCAGAGCCAGGAGCGTTTGGCGGTGCAATATTTGCTGCAATTTTAATGCGTGTTGATGCCCAACTTTCACGGAAAAATCACACCGCATTAGAGGTGGCATTAAAAAATAATGGCATTGCAAATGCTCAAATGCATTTTGCCGCAATTCTGGAATCGCAAGCCGAATCAGGGGGGATGTGGAGCAATGTCCCTCTTTCCTCCTCATTTGTCCCTCATTTTGGTCTGATCTATATAAATGTACCGTATATACTCCAATATAAGCCGAGTTTTTCAGCACATTTTTTTGTGCTGAAAATTGCCCCCTTGGCTTATACTCGAGTCACCTTATTGCGCCTGATCTCCCGGATTTTGGGGACCTGGTACCGGCCGGCCGTGGGTCCCTTGGACCCCAAACTTGGCACACATGTAGCCCCATTTCTCCTCTATAAGTGTGCCCAGTTTGTTGTCTAGGGGACCTACGGCTGGGGAGCACCGATTTTTTAAAGCCGGGCACCCCTTCCATAGACTTCCATGTTAAACGTCAGTCTAGTCATGGGCACAGTGAGGCATGAGCACAGTGAGGCATGGGCATAGTGAGGCATGGGCACAGTGAGGCATGGGCAGAGTGAGGCATGGACACAGAGAGGCATGGACACAGTGAAGCATGGACACAGTGAGGCATGGGCACAGTGAGGCATGGACACAGTGAGGCATGGACACAGGGAGGCATGGGCACAGTGAGGCATGGACACAGTGAGGCATGGACACAGTGAGGTATGGACACAGGGAGGCATGGACACAGCGCCGGTGTTCTGGAGATCAGGTACATGAGGCTGCAGATGGACACAGTAAGGCAGGTAGATGGGCACAGTGAGGCATGCAGATGGGCACAGTAAGACTAAAGATGGGCATTGTTGACCCTCTTTTCCACTTACAGTAGCTGCTGCATTTCTCACCCTAGACTTATACTCGAGTCAATAAGTTTTCAGTTTTTTTGTGGTAAAATTAGCTGCCTCGGCTTATAGTCGGGTTGGCTCATACTCAAGAATATACGGTACCCAAATTGGACTTGGTATCAGCCTCATGCAATCCTTGCACAGCAGAGCTCAGACTGGGATACATTAGAGCAGCATAAAGAGCCAATTAGTTGTACAGTTGTGGGTGGAGAGAGCAGAGTGAAGACTAGATGAGCTAATCAGCGCGCTGCTTTTCCTTTCACTGTCCAGTCACATGCTAGGGGAGGGACAAAACCTGTAGGTGTTACTAAACTGCAACAGTGAGAAATCTGTTCTCCTCCCCTGCCAGATAGACAATGCTGTGTGGCAGAGCTGTGCAAATCTTAGGAACGGATGGACAGAAATACCAAGTAGCTATTGGACACATTGGGCTAGATTCAGAGAGAATTTACGCCGGCGTATCTATAGATACGCCGCGTAAATTCAAATCTGCGCCGGCGTATCTTCTTTCTGTATTCAGAAAGCAAGATACGCCGACATTAGCCTAAGATACGACTGGCATAAGTCTCTTACGCCGTCGTATCTTAGGGTGCATTCTCACGCTGGCCGCTAGGTGGCGCTCCTGTAGTTTTCGGCGTAGATTATGCAAATTACCTAGTTACGCCGATTCACAAACGTACGTGCGCCCGGCGGTAGTTTTTTACGTCGTTTGCGTAAGTCGTTTTCGGCGTAACGTTGCTCCTGCTATTAGGTGGCGCAGCCAATGTTAAGTATGGACGTCGTTCCCGCTTCGAAATTTGAATTGTTTGCGTCGCTTGCGTAAGTCGTTTGCGAATAGGGCTGGACGTAATTTACGTTCACGTCAAAACCAATGACGTCCTTGCGACGTAATTTGAAGCAATGCACACTGGGATATGTACACGGACGGCGCATGCGCCGTTCGTAAATCACGTCAGGTCATCACATATTAGCATAAAACACGCCCCCCCTTCCACATTTGAATTACGCGGGCTTACGCCGGCCCCATTTACACTACGCCGCCGCAACTTACGGAGCAAGTGCTTTGTGAATACAGCACTTGCTCCTGTAAGTTGCGGCGGCGTAGTGTAAATACGATACGCTGCGCCGCCGAAAGAAGGGGCGCAGCTACGTGAATCTAGCCCAGCGGTTTTACAATCTCTCTGTACAATCTCAATTCGATTTTCTAACAGGTGTGTCATGTGGGAGGCTTTTTAAAACAATCGGCTCATTTTATTTTCAGTCGGGCAGCTTTTAGGGGGAGGGGATTATTAAGGATCTGTATTATGCAGGTTTCCATTAATAAGCATGCAACATCCAAACGCATGTCTGGACTGAAAGATGGTTCTAATATTTATGATCCGGTGCAAAATAGAAGTATTGCAATTTGCAAGCATCGGATGAAGAAAGAATGAAAGACCCTTTAAACAGCTGTCTCCGAGCCCCTCACAGCGGCTACCTCAGCTGCAGCTGTTTAGAAGTCGGAGCTGGATTTTCCGTGTGAAAAATGGGAGGAATTTAATCCAAATGGGGAAAGTCACAGCTGGTAGAGTCATTTAGCCAATAGAAAACTGGCAAAAGAAAGGAGGAGAGGGGGATGGGGACGCGTTAGGGCTCATTAGGAGAAACTAATTGCCACCTTGTTATGGGACAGGAAAAAAAAAAAAGAGCGAGGGAAATTCTTTCCAGGTTTTTTTTTTTTTTGTTTCCATTTTAATGGTGGAAAAAGGAACGTGTTAGGAAGCTACAAGAAAAAAAAATAAGGTGAAAAGATATAAGAGAGGGGGCTGCTGTTAGGAGGTGGGGTACAGAGCTGTATTCGGGGAGCTAACTAAGGGGGAGACATATAAAATTGCACTTAGTTTTTTTTTTATAAAAAAAAATAAAAATCGTTAAAGAGGATGTCCGCTGAAAAAAAAATATTAAAAGCCAGCAGCTACAAATACTGCAGCTGCTGACTTTTAATATTAGGACACTTACCTGTCCTGGAGTCCAGCGCCGTCCGCAGCAGAGGACGAGCGATCGCTCGTCACTCTGCTGACCCCCCCGCCATCCTCGTTGAGGGAACCAGGAAGTGAAGCGCTCCGGCTTCACTGCCCAGTTCCCTACGGCGCATGCGCGAGTTGCGCTACGCCTGCCGATTGGCTCCCGCTGTGTACTGGGAGCCGAATGTTCCCAGAACACAACAGGGGGGGGGGGGGGGACGGGAGGTGACATCATGCCTGCAGTCTGCCCGAGGATGTGTGGCCGGAAGTGGGTGCAAATACCTGTCTTTAGACAGGTATCTGCACCCCCCTCCCCCCTGAAAGGTGTCAAATGTGACACCGGAAGGGGGGGAGGGTTCCGATCAGCGGGAGTTCCACTTTAGGGTGGAGCTCCACTTTAAATGCATTTTTAAATATATTACTTGATGTAAAATTTTGATATTAGCATTCTCTTTGCAGCAGTACTCAAATTATGCTTTGCTGCAGCGCCGACAGGAGGAGAGAGTAGAGAAATTAGTATACTTGGTATACAGCCGTGGCCAAAAGTTTTGAGAATGACACAAATATTACATTTTCACAAAGTCTGCTGCCTCAGTTTTTACAGTTTTTATGATGGCAAATTGCATTTACTCCAGAATGTTATAAAGAGTGATCAGATGTCCCTCTTTGCCATGAAAATGTTTTAATTTTTGGGGGGGGGGGTAGTGGGGGGGTCAGGAGGAGTGGGACTTCCTGTCCCACTTCCTCCTTCCGCCGAGGGGCTGGTAAGGCGATTAGCTTAATCGCCTTATTGCAGCCCCTCCCTTTAGGCGAGCGCCTGTCCAATCGGACGGCGCCGTGCCGCTCGCGCATGCGCAATGGGTGCCCGGCCGTGAAGCCAAAAGCTGCCACTGCCGGGTTCCCACACTAGGAATGAAGACGCCGGCCGGTGAGGGGGGGCGAGGAGGGGAGCCCCGGCCGGCGCGTCGCTGGAAGCGTGGAGCAGGTAAGTGTCTGTTTATTAAAAGCCAGCAGCTACACTTTTTGTAGCTGCTGACTTATAATAAACTTAAAAAAAGGCTGGAACTCCCCTTTAAAGTGATTGTAAAGCTTCAATTTTATTTTTTAAATAACAAACGTGTCATACTTACCTCCACTGTGCAGTTAGTTTTGCAGTGGCCCCGAACGCCGTCTTCTAGGGTCTTTATAGTAAACAGTAGGCTCTGAATATAAGGGGCCAGATTCACAGAAAAAGTACGCCGGAGTATCTGCTAATACTCCGGCGTACTTTCAAATTTGCCGCGTCATATCTTTATTTGTAATTCACAAACAAAGATTCAACGGCATTTGGCTAAGATCCGACAGGCGTACAGCTTCGTACGCCTTCGGATCTTAGGATGCAATACTTCGGCGGCCGCTGGGTGGAGATCGCGTCGTTTTCCGCGTCGGGTATGCTAATTAGCTGTTTACGGCGATCCACGAAGGTACGCGCGTTCGTTGCATTCTCTTTCGCGTCGCAAAGTTAAGGCTGCTATTTAGGTGGTGTAACAATAGACAGCCCATGTTAAAGTATGGCCGTTGTTCCCGTGTCGAATTTCACATTTTTTTTTTTGCCGTAAGTCGTCCGGGAATACATCATTTCGCGCAAAGCACGGCGGGACATTTCAAAACGGAGCATGCGCAGTACGTCCGTTACGCTACGCCGCCGCAAGTTTACACGCAAGTGCTTTGTGAATCAAGCACTTACGATGAAAACTTGCGGCGGAGTAACGTAAAGGACATACGTTACACCGCCGTAATTTTTCGTGAATCTGGCCCCAGGTTTCTAATTCATGTATGAAATGGCCTAAAATTCCAAATCTGGCCAGCTTGGCAAAATATCTGGCATGGCAAGATTACCAAAAAATAAACTTTACTTTGTTGCCAGATTGATCAAATTTAATTTTCTTTTGTTGTCGGAGATCTGATCCACTTGGTCTTCATGCAGCAGGTGGAAAGTGTAATTATTTAGCTCGTTTGCCAGTAGCAAAATAAATATATTTCGGCCCAATTGTGGCAAGACAAAGAATCTATAACACACCACATTTAATGAGCCTTATTGAGTTTTAAGATAAAGGAAATAAGGGTCTGGAATTCAGCTAAAACTGTGCAGGAAAGTAAAACAACTGTAAACTGGGCACCCATAAATTCAAAACTGGTGACTCATAGGCATCGCGCAGACAGAATGAGAAGACTGGCTAAAGCTTATTAGATTTCCGCAAAGCAAGGCATGGAAAATAGCTTATGTGATATAGACCTTGTAACAACCCTATAGAAGTCAACCTATGTGAAAAAAAAAACAAGAAGGCCAATATACAGAATTTTTTTCTTAATTTTTTTTTTTCTAAAAAATGATTTGGTAAAACGCAAACAATCGTGAGCTGCACATTGACTCCAATTGCTGCCATATTACGTCTGGAGCTATTAAAATCTCACCTGCTGGTAATAAACACATAACATCGTTTATTGAAGCCTAGAATGCTCCATAACCCCAATGATGAGATTTACTGATCTTTATTAGCCTCGCATTCGACTCTTATGTTACAAAACCGAGAACTATTATGGTGTTCATCATTTTACATCATTTTCTCAAGTTTTTTCCTTTTCCATGAAGGCAACAGTAAATTACCAAAAGTCCAATACTACTCTGAAAAGCTTGGTGTATGAGGGCAGCGCTGTAGTTGTTTTTTTTCCCTACAAATACAGGTGCCAGGTTAAGACGCAGGGATCATGTTAAATAAAAAAGAGTCCCCCTACACCAATTCACACATAACTTTCATCTAACGTTCGGCTACTTTCGGCTACTCGTTATGCGATGGATGCACCCGTCGGAAGCCTGTCGGAAGACTGTCAATCAAAATAGGAACGCCCAGTCCCGCAGCCCATACCCGGAAGCGGAGGAGAAGATCGCTCTCTAAAACGGTAAGTACAGCTTCAATTTTAAAACATCTAGCTGATTCCCCTAGACAAAATGAGCATCAATCTAAGGGTAAAAAATGTTTTATGGGTGAACTCCCGCTTTAAGTTAGATTCGTTACATGTGTTAAATTCGTTTTCGTAATTCGTTAGTTTTCGACAGAATTTCGAAAAATCCGGTCGAATCCAATTCGATTCGAAAACAAATTCGAATGAAAATTGAAAGCAAATTTGAACCAAAATATAAAAAATATTAATCGATTTCTAAAAAAGAATACAATAAAATAGAATATAAAATAATAAAACAATAGAATGAAAATCAAAGAATAGTAAAGAACAGAATGGAATTTAATAGAATGGAATCAAATACAATAGAATATGAACTGGCTTATTCTATCTATCTTCTATCTATCTTCCATTTTCTGAAATGCGAAATTCATATAGAATGAACTCAAATTCAAATAGAAAAATATTAGAAGAGTAGAATAATAATATATATATATATTTTATTCTACTGTATTCTAATATTTTTCTATTCGAATTTGAGTTCATTCTATATGAATTTCGAATTTCAGAAGATGGTTATATATATAATATATAAAATTACATTTACAGTATATATATAACCATCTTCTGAAATTCAAAATTCATATAGAATGAACTCAAATTCGAATAGAAAAATATTAGAATAGAGCAGAATAAAAAAAATATATATATATATATATATATATATATATATATATATATATATATATATATATATATATATATATATTATTATTCTACTCTTCTAATATTTTTCTATTCGAATTTGAGTTCATTCTATATGAATTTCGAATTTCAGAAAATGGAAGATAGATAGAAGAAGCCAGGTCATATTCTATTGTATTTGATTACATTCTATTAAATTCCATTCTGTTCTTTACTATTCTTTGATTTTCATTCTATTGTTTTATTATTTTATATTCTATTTTATTGTATTCTTTTTTAGAAATCGATTTATATTTTTTAGATTTTGATTCAAATTTGCTTTCAATTTTCATTCGAATTTGTTCTCGAATCTAATTGTTTTCTAATTCGAGTCGAATAGAATTTGTTTTCGAATTCGAGTCGAATAGAATTTGTTTTCGAATTCGATCGAATTTCGTCCGCCTGTTTTCGATTCGAAAACGTTCGTTCGGATTCGGTTAAATTCGTTAATTCTACAATTCGGGAATTTGTATGCATCCGAATGTCCGAATAATGAAAAATTTGTCCGAATTTCGATTCGGAACGAAACGAAATGCACATGCCTACTTAAAGTGCCATTCAACCCACATCATAAAAAACGATCAATAAATGCTTATATTCATACTCACTACGTCACTATGAGATAAATTCTCTGTATTCTGCAAAAAACCTGGTTGATCCTGTTGTTCTCTAAACCCCCTTCTCCTGTTCATGTCCCCGCTGCAGTTGGGAATTGTGCAGAGGTCTGCACATGCTCAGTTTTCAGTGTATTTTCTACCCTAAGGCCTCGTACACACGACCGAGGAACTCGTCGTAAATGAAACATCGTTTTCCTCGACGAGTTCCTTGTTAGGCTTGTCGAGAATCTTGACAAGCTTTCTTTGTGTACACACTGTCAAGACAAAATCTCGTCGTTCTCAAACGTGGTGACATAAAACATGTACGACGGCACTATAAAGGGGAAGTTTGATTCCACTGGCGCCACACTTCTGAGCATGTGCAGGTTTGTAAGCATACACACGAACGTGTTTCTCGTCGAAAATCAGCCCGACGAGGAACACGATGAGGAAATTGAGACTCCCGAGGAGGAAAAAGAGAACTTGTTCTCTTTTTTTCTCATCGAGTTCCACAACAGTTTTCTCGATGAAAAGCATACACACAACCGTTTTCCTCGGCAAAAAAGCTCTGCCACCAAGTTTCTTGATGGATTCTGTTGAGGAAAACGGTTGTGTGTACGAGGCCTGAGTGTTTCCTCCCTATCACGTTTGAGCCGCTCATGTGACTGTAGAGTCATAAATGTGGGCATATACACAGTGGTAGATGACAGCCCACTCCCACTCAAGTTCATGTGAGTGTAAAGGCAGGTGTCCCAATACATTTGGTAATATAGTGTATCTTTCATCCATAATCCAATGCTTTCTTTGCCCAAAGCCACTTCCTTAACCTATTAACCTCATACCTTTCCTCTGCTCCCCCCCAGACTATTCCTTCCAGGAGACAAAATAAATATGTGGTATGGAGGAACATGTAACTGGCTCCATGGAAAAGCACTGGGTTCAACACACGGGGAGTCTATAACCTGAACTATAATGTCAATAATGAAGGCCCCTTGAACCGCCTTTAGGGAAAGGAAGCCTTGACTGTTGGAAGCATGGCATCACTGTGGGCGTGAACCTAAAAAGAAAGTTAAGTAGCTGCCTTAGGATTGGCTACAAAGACCTCAGGTGACTGCGTGGAGCCTGAACTCTAGGAAAAGGCTTCGCTGAGGCACATCCAACTGCTCTGAGGAGATTCAGCTGTCACAAGAATTGGCCACCCTCCCGCCCGTTGTGATGTTTTGTCACAGCTTTATTGGCGGTTTTGACCTTGCCAACAATTGGTGTTGCTTTATGGGCTATGCCCTCAAGTTAAATTCTGGGGTCAGTCTAATGCCTGTCTGGCACTGATGGTAGTTGGTCGTAAATGAGGCTATACTTCTCAGCAGTCTTGTAAGCTACGACTTCAGCAATTTCTAGTTTATACGGGAGATTTCTCTCACTCAGAAGCTGAATAAAGTTTTTTTTTTTTATAAAAAGGTAATAAGGTTTTAAATTCCCTGAAAAGGACCTAAATGGCTACAATACTACAAAAGAACTGGAACCTACAAGAGAGACTTAAAGTATACCAGAAATTGTTTCTATATAAACTGGAATTTCAGTCGGATTCCTCTGTGTATTTGTTTCATGGAAAATAATTATTAGGTTCAAACTAATCCACTAAGAAATGGGCAGCCCATCAAGGAAAGGTCAAATATTCCATACTTCAGTATAAGTTTCCATTTTTTGTTATGTTAGCCATGACACGCTTTTCTTATTATTCGTTTTTTTTTTTACTTTTTGTCACTTGTCCAATTGCTGTTAAAGCTGCCATGCAAGTACACTATATAGTCAAAAGTATTGTACCGCCTGCCTATACACGCACATGAACTTAGGGTTCAATATTGCGTTGGCCCACCCTTTGCAGCTTCAACTCTTCTGGGAAGGCTGTCCACAAGGTTTAGGAGTGTGTCTATGGAAATGTTTGACCATTCTTCCAGAAACGCATTTGTGAGGTCAGGCACTGATGTTGGACAAAAAGGCCTGGCTCGCAGTCTCCGTTTTAATTCATACCAAAGGTGTTCTATCAGGTTGAAGTCAGGACTGTGTGCAGGCCAGTCAAGTTCCTCCACCCCAAACTCGCTCATCCATCTCTTTATGGATGGATGTATTTATTTTGCTTTGTGAACTGGTGCACAGTCATGTTGGAACAGGAAGGGGCCGTCCCTAAACTGCTTCCACAAAGTCAGGAGCATGAAATTGTCAAAAATTTCTTGGAATTCTGACGGCTTAAGAGTTCCCTTCACTGGAACTAAGGGGCCAAACCCAACCCCTAAAAAACAACCTCACACCATAATCCCCCCACCAAATGATTTGAACCAGTGCACAAAGAAAGAAAGTCCCTGAGTTAGACAAGTAATAAATCAGGGCCGCCATGACAGGGTTAAACAGAGTTTGGCATGGGGAAGGTGTTGTTGGGCAGTTTAAAGCATTAATAAAATAGCACTTACATGATTGGGGGGGGGGGGTGAGTGGTAGCAAGTGGGGCTGCAGAAAGGTGATCTGTAGGAGAGTCTCAAGTCTTCATTCAGAGGAGAGCATACTAAGTTGAGATAACTGGCATTGTTGTGGCAGCCGGAGGAGTACAAGGTGCTTATATGGGTTTTTATTATGGAAAAATATGTACATTTTTAGGAACCCGTCCTTGGTACGGCTCTTATTATGGTTTGTACTCATCCTCGGTACGGCTCCTATTATTATGGTTGGGACTCGTCCTCGGTACAGCTCCCATTATTATGGTTGGGACTCCACCTTTGGTACGGCTCCTAATATTATGGTTGGGACTCCTCCTTTGGTACAGCTCCCATTATTATGGTTGGGACTCATCATCGGTACAGCTCCCATTATTATGGTTGGGACTCGTCCTTGGTACGGCTCCCATTATTATGGTTGGGACTCATTCTCGGTACGGTTCCCATTATTATGGTTGGGATTCGTCCTCCTTACAGCTCCCATTATTATGGTTGGGGCTCGTCCTCGGTATGGCTCCCATTATTATGGTTGGGATTCGTCCTCGGTACGGCTCCCATTATTATGGTTGGGACACGTCTTTTGGTAGGGCTCCTATTATTATGGTTGGGACTCGTTCTCGGTATGGCTCCCTTTATTATGGTTGGGACTCGTTCTTGGTATGGCTCCCTTTATTATGGTTGGGACTTGTCCTCGGTACGGCTCCCATTATTATGGTTGGGGCTCGTCCTCTGTACGGCTCCCATTATTATGGTTGGGACTCGTCCTAGGTACGGCTCCCATTATTTTGGTTAGGGCACGTCTTTTGGTAGGGCTCCTATTATTATGGTTGGGACTCGTTCTTGGTATGGCTCCCTTTATTATGGTTGGGACTCGTCCTCGGTACGGCTCCCATTATTATGGTTGGGACTCGTCCGCGGTACGGCTCTAATTATTATGGTTGGTCTTACCTGCAAATAGTTGTTTGTCTCCGAGTCTGTGTTTGTTGCGGCTGGAGGCCTAAACATTTGCAGTGGTTACACAGGTACTAGAAGTAGATGCCCACAAGGACCTTGTGACTCCTGTTTGTCAGACTGTTCATATGTGGCATATGTTTTTGGGTTCATATGTTTATATGTTGATATTTTATTTTTAGTTTAATAAAAGGCTGCTATGGACAATAAACTCCATCTCTTTTTTCATGTGGTTCTTCTTAAGAAAAGGTTAGTGGTGGTCCAGCAGTCAGGAGAACAAAGCATCTTTTATACCCTAGTTAAGGTCCATTAACCACACCGCCAACTTGAAATCTCCAGTATGTAAAAAAATATATGTTTGGCCAGCTAAAAGTGGCAAAACAGGCACACACCTTGGATGCTGTGTGCTGCAGGAGAGCACAACTGGAGCAGGAGCCTCATCATCACCCGGCTGTCTCCTGCACTGTGCAGGTCTGAGCTGTCAGACTGCAGATTATACATAGAGATTGTGTCTCTCCCTGTATAACCAGTACCACCTTGCTCCAGAACTGGTAAACAGAGTACAGTGCACAGCTATCACGGAGCCCCAATGGTTACACGGGAGGAGCCACGTTCTCCTTGTGTAATCTGCAGATCGGTGCTATCAGCTTGACAGCTCAAATCCTGCTCTGCATCCATAAATTATTGTGTAAATAAAATGATTAATTAATTTGTAAATAAAAAATTTAAATGACATAATTTTAGCCTCTAGTGAGCTCTTTTTATTATTTTTACAAAATTAAATAATTGTTTTTATTAAAGTGATACCAAAACCAAAAACATAATATGTTGCAATTTTCCAATCATAAGATGTGGTGGCTGCATTAATTTCTTTTTTTTTTAGGCTTTTCCCCCTCTGTTATCACCTGGTGATCTGGCAGATAACACACATTCTGTATTAGAGTGCCTCCACGCTGGATGAAGGAGCACAGGGTCACCATTGGACAGCAGCATTGTCTGGAGGGAGGGAAGTGTAAGGCCCCGTACACACGACCGAGGAACTCGACGTGCCAAACACATCGAGTTCCTCGTCGAGTTCAGTGTGGAAGCCGCCGAGGAACTCGGCGGGCCGACTTTTGCCATTGAACAACGAGGAAATAGAGAACATGTTCTCTATTTCCTCGCCGAGGTCCTCGTCGGCTTCCGCGGCCGAAAGTGTACACACGGCCGGGTTTCTCGGCATAATTCAGCTCTGAACCGAGTTTCTGGCTGAATTCTGCCGAGAAACACTAACAAGCTGAAGCCAAACTCCAGCTCACACTTTATAAGCAGTTGCAGCAAACTGTTTTTTTTCTCTCCCTTTTGGGATAAAGGTTTTACATGAACAAATAAAAGCTAACCATTGTAAGCTCCCCTGTCAATGGTAAATGGTTTGACTCAACCCTATAACTGCTATATCTGCAGGACAGCTTGTTCGTTTGAAAAACAAGAGACTTACTGGTTGGATCACCAGATAAAAATAAAGGAAAAAAAAAAGAATACTAATGCAGCCATCACATCTAAGAATTGGGAAGCTGCAATATAATATATGTTTGCTTTTGGGTACTGCATTAACTCATTTATTCTCTTCTTCCCTTAGCATTTAAAAAAAAAATATTGTTCATATTTTCATTTACATTTATTTGTGTTTATATTGTCAAATAAAAAGAATGCTTTGTACCAGAAACATTAAACTTTCTTTTTTTTTTTTTTACTTTAATGCCTGCATAGAAGGGACAAATCCCAGAATAAAGCTTGTAATTTTTTTAACATTAAAAAGTGCAGTTAAAATTTTAGTTAACTTATATTTCTTTCCATTAGCTTTTTTTTATATATTTTCTTTTTTTTTAATTTGTAGTAGTTTTTTTTTAATGCTGAATTAAAAAGTTGGAGGGGTGAGGTAAATGTAACATTTACCTCACCCCTCCAACTTTTTAATTTAGCATAAAAAAAAACTACTACAAATAAAAAATAAATAAAAAAAATTAAAATAAAAAGGTAATGGAAAGAAATATAGGTTAACTAAAATTTTAACTGCACTTGTGTGCCAGGAGACTTTGTTTGGCGCATATGGTATAAAAACGACACAAGCGTGAATAATTAAACAGTGGAGACACCTGCCTTACCTTTGCAGGCTCTTCGGTCGGTGATGGGTCGGCTGACATCCCGGTAGAAGCCCTCTTTGCAGTAATGGCAATGCCTGCCTGCTGTATTATGCCGGCAGTTTAGGCACACACCTCCGCTCTTCCTTCCAGACAGCTTGTACAGTTCCATGTTGAAGCGACAACGGCGAGCGTGCAGGTTACAGGTACAAGCTGAGAACACATTAATGTCACAGTCAGAAGGTGGTTCATTTTATCCGCATAGCCAATATTTCATTGCAGTTGTAGAAAATGTGTAAATGGTCACATTGTAAAATAACCCATTAAAGTGGAGGTTCCATCAAAAAAACAATTTTGCTTTAAACTGTAGCTTACGACTAAAAAAGAAAAAAAAAATATATATATATATTTTTTTACTCATCTGGAAATGCCTGTTGCTATGCGGTCCCACGAAATCTGCCTTTGAAACCACCTAGGATTCTGACATCATCTCCCTCTAATGCTCCTGGGAAATGTGTGTCATCATTTCCCAGGATGCAGTGCGCTGTCCAATTATCACTCCCCATCCAAGACTTCCAGGAAGTAAGTGCCTGTAGGCTTCACAATGCCCACAAGTAAAATGACAACAGTGTAGATATAGTTTTATAAACTATCTTTTTTGAATATCTATGCAGATCGGTGGCGGATTGTAAAATAGTAAGTGACCGGATTTATATTATAAAAACGCAGGATGAAAGGACATACATTTAAAAAATGCTAATTGTGGTTGGAACTCCGCTTTAAGTTTGAAATAGAAATGAAAGGCAAAATATTTTTGTATAGAAAGTAAAAAAAAAAAGAATCAAGAAAATCAACACTGATTATTTTTAATCCCTAAAGTGATTGCAAACGTTTACCTTGGAAAACAACCAATTCAGTTTAACCACTTAAGCCCCGGACCAATATGCAGCCTAAAGACCCAAGGTGTTTTTACAGTTCGGGACTGCGTCGCTTTAACAGACAATTGCGCGGT
The DNA here is from genome assembly GCF_905171775.1 of Rana temporaria. Classification (NCBI taxonomy): domain Eukaryota; kingdom Metazoa; phylum Chordata; class Amphibia; order Anura; family Ranidae; genus Rana; species Rana temporaria. The sequence continues at coordinate 32,948,421 of NC_053494.1, read as the reverse complement.
CGTGCGACGTGGCTCCCAAACAAAATTGGCGTCCTTTTTTCCCCACAAATAGAGCTTTCTTTTGGTGGTATTTGATCACATCTGCGGTTTTTAGTTTTTGCGCTATAAACAAAAATAATTTTGAAAAAAAGCAATATTTTTTACTTTTTGCTGTAATAAATATCCCCCAAAAACATATATAAAAACATTTTTTTTCCTCAGTTTAGGCCGATACGTATTCTTCTACCTATTTTTAGTAAAAAAATCGCAATAAGCGTTTATCGATTGGTTTGCGCAAAATTTATAGTGTTTACAAAATAGGGGATAGTTTTATTGCATTTTTATTATTTTTTTTTTTTTTACTACTAATGGCGGCGATCAGCAATTTTTTTCGTGACTGCGACATTATGGCGGACACTTCGGACAATTTTGACACATTTTTGGGACCATTGTCATTTTCACAGCAAAAAATGCATTTAAATTGCATTCTTTATTGTGAAAATGACAGTTGCAGTTTGGGAGTTAACCACAGGTGGCGCTGTAGGAGTTAGGGTGCACCTAGTATGTGTTTACAACTGTTTGGGGGTGTGGCTGTAGGAATGACGTCATCGATCGTGTCTTCCCTATAAAGGGAATGACGCGATCGATGCGCCGCCATAGTGAAGGACGGGGAAGCCGTGTTTACACACGGCTCCCCCCGTTCTTCAGCTCCGGGGAGCGATCGCGACGGAGCGGCTATAAACAAATAGCCGCGCCGTGGTCCCGGATCGCTCCCCGAGCGGACCCGACCTCCGCATGTAGCGGGGGGGGTCCCGATCGGACCCCCCACCCGCTAATAGGCGAGGACATACGTGTACGCCCATGTGCCTGTACGTGCCATATTGTGGACGTATATGTACATGCGGGGGTCGGGAACTGGTTAAAATATAAATGAAAAGGCAAAATGTTTTTGTATAGATATATAAAAAAAAAGAAAAAAATACAAATACCTTTTTTCCCATTTATTAGAAGTGATCACATTCCCTCTGTTCTCAGATGCATAAGAGCTGGGGGAGGAGAAGCAGCAGCACACACTGAGCTTGTCAATGATTGGCTGTGCAGCGGGGGGCATGTCAGGACAAGTCTGATCATTGGAGGAGAGTACACTGAGGTCCCAGCATCGCTAGAGAACTGACCACGGTGTGCTCTCCTGCTTAGTGTGGTCCGTTATTAACCACTTGGCGATCGGCTTCCGCATATATACTGCAGCAAAGTATACTGTATCACACGGGAGCGCGCCTGCAAGCTAACCCCCTTGGGAGAGCGCGTCCCAGAGGGGGGTTAGCTCTCTGCGAGACAGCCGCTGAGGGACCCCAGAAAACGATGACCGGGGCCACGCTGTGCAAAACGTACTGCACAGTGGAGGTAAGTATGACATGTTTGTTATTTAAAAAAAAAATATTAAACCTTTACAACCCCTTTAACCACTTAAGACCCAGACCAATATGCAGGTAAAGAACCAGGCCCCTTTTTGCGATTCGGCACTTGCTTTGCTTTAACTGACAATTGCGCGGTCGTGCGACGTGGCTCCCAAATAAAATTGGCAACCTTTTTTTCCCACAAATAGAGCTTTCTTTTGGTGGTATTTGATCACCTCTGCGGTTTGTATTTTTTTCGCTATAAACAAAAATAGAGCGTAATTTTTGAAAAAAATGCAATATTTTTTACTTTTTGCTATAATAAATATCCCCAAAAAAGATCTGCGAAGATCGGGTCCAATGGTCCAGCGGCCACGGTCACGGAGCTTCGGACCGGGTCCACGGCTGGGCACTTAAAGAGGTACGTGCTTATGCCCAGCCGTGCCATTCTGCGGACGTATATGGGCGTTAGGCGGTCCTTAAGTGGTTAATGTGTTTCCCGTCCGAACTGTTTGCACTGGGTATATGTAAAAAAACGAACAAAAAATGTATTCATTTATGTCCATTGAACGATTTATCGATTATTACATGATGGCACTATCGTTTGCTCTCACGGCCAAATGTTCGTTTTTCGAAAATGGGTTTGGCCGATTTTTTGTATATTGTATTACCAGCATAAGACTGTGGGAGATTGTCAGTCAAATTATCACAGCACTGAAAACTAAAAAAAAAAGGCCTGCGCGGCCATGATGACAGGACTCCCGTGTGCATGTGTGGAAGTGATGTAATTGCGGCCTGCCCATTTAGCAGCAGAACAGATGGAACCTGGAAAGAATACCGGGAGAAGATGGCGCCACCTCTGACCCGGGGGAGAACTGACGGCACAGCACCGGAGGGCATTATTTGATCAGCGTGTCAAAAAGGTCTAATATGCTGCGCAAACTAACCTCCTGAGAGGGGGGAGAGGGGGGTGCTGTATATTAAAAAAAAAAAATATTGGAGTTTAATTACGCTTTAATTAAAGCAAGGAAGGATGCAGAAGATAACTCAAATCCATTTGTATAGGTCCCATGCTAGGTTTAGTAAATGACCTTCTAAATGTCACACACGGCATGTGTTAACACTTTCAGGGCTATAAGTGCTAATTTAATCCTTCCTGGCTGCAAAAGTTTCTCTAGGAATCTCGGAGGGATTGTATATTTACATATGTATAGGTATGCGGAGCTGCCTGGCTGGGGTGGTCTGTGGCAGAACACGTGTGTGTGTCAGTTTGGTGGACTCCACCTGTGTTTGTGTGTGCTTGTCTCTGTCTGTTGAAATGTCTTTCTGCGTGTGTGGCTGCGTATGGTGTGACTTGTATATACAAAGGTCGCCTCTTTAATGTGTACATATGCTGATGGATTTTAACAAGCTGTATCTCCATCTGAGATGTCCAAATACGCAGTGCGTGTGTGTATATATATTTATATACATATATTTGATTTATTAATACAACATTTTATGTAAGATACAGTATGTCCATAAATTAATGAACTGTATCTGGTTGCAATAGAAAATGTACATAAATGTATATTTAATTTATATACTTTTATTTTTTATTTTTTTACTCTTGCATAATCGCTGGAAAAAGTAAAAAAAAAAAAAAAACACGCAAGAGAAAAAAAAATATATAATCGCCTTTCCCTGTCTTGGGAAATGCACTCAAATGTCACCAAGTAGCTCCCTGCACATCTTCTGATGAGATTTGGAGAGCTCAGCATTCCCTAGGATCTCGTTGGACAATAATGACATCAACCCCTGCACCATGGAAGCTAAAGGACAGGTGAGTATATTATCTTTCTGCTACCCCTAAGGCTGGGGGCACACTATTGCAAATTGGATGGGGGTTTCCAGCCATCCAATTCGCAATAGCAAGAGATTTTGACCACCCCTCTCCGCTTTCGGCTCCGGTGAGTCTTTTGCTCCGTTACAGGTCTGAATTCAGCCAAAATTTCGCTCTGCCCCCCCACCCCTAAGCACCCTGTCCCCATGTTAATGGGGACATGGGCCTCTTTCACATAACCCTGGGCAGTAATCAAAAATGAAAAACAATGTCCCCTGATGCCCGACTCCCCTCCGGGACCGGAAAAAATAAATAAAAATCCTGCCGACTGCCTGCTCCTCCGTCTGACATTTCTTAAGTAGTCAAGGGACGAAGTCACCTGATGATGTCATCTAGTGACCCCGCCTCTTGTGACATCAATGACCCAGCAGGCTGGGCCCCTTAGCTATTTAAGGAATGTCAGACAGAGAAGCAGGCAATCAGCAGGAGCTTTTTTTCCCCTTTTTCTGGGTCCAGTGGTGCGGCAGACGTCGTGATTGACGATGGATCTACATCGGGGGACATTGTTTTTGATTTTTGAATAAAGTACTCATTCACATGGAGGGGGGCCGGGATCTGGGGGCTCCTTTGTAAAAGTGGGCTTCCAGATTCCAAAAAGACCCCTGCCTGCAGATCCCAACAACCACCTCCCAGGGTTGTGCTTAAGAGCCCCTTGAACCCAGCACCCCCCTATGTTGAGGGCATGTGGCCTAGTATGGTTCAGGAGGGGGTGCTCGCTCCCCCCCCTCTCCCGGCCTGTCTGGCTGCATGCTCGGATAAGGCTCTGGTATGGATTGGGGGAAAAAATCGAATACAGTGTCATCCTATCAATGATAAGTTTATGTGCTGGATACATACGATGGAGTATGCACAGTGTGGCACTGAAATCACAGTCACCTTGGTAGTGTAGGTGGGTACCTACAAGGACTTTTGGTCTATGAATAATAGTCAATGGAGAGTTAAAAAATGGAAGGAGGAGGGGGGGGGGGGGGGGAAAAAGAATTAAAATGGAGAATTAGCCACACTCAGGGCTGCCATCATAGTGGAACTAAGACTGGGATGCCATTAAAGTTCATGTGCGTGTAAAGGCAGGTGTCCCAATACTTTTGACAATATAGAGTATGTGTGATGGGTTACCATAGCAAAACCCTTTGCCTTTCTGATCTTCATTGCAAAAGCAATTCCTCTAACATAATACCATTTTTATAGTAGTTTGTCAAGAGTTCCCAAACTATATATACTCACATTTATTTTGTTTTATGTGCCAAATGCTATTGCTACCTGACACTGTAACAGGCCAATTTTGGGCTCCATAGCAGCTGCAAAGCTACCTCTCCCACGTGACATTGTCTGACTTCCCTAAATTCTGTAGATAATAGGAATGCCCCAACCCATAATACAACAGGGCTAATTCACAAAGATCTTTTGGCCATAATTCTATTATTCTATGTATGACAGCAGTGCAGTGGAATCACTTATCTAGTGACATTGAGTGTTGTGGAATCACGTATCTAGTACCAGCTGGCAACTTCAATGTGATCTTTGGGCACAATTTTTTTTTTTATTTCATTATTTTTTGGTTGCACTAATTGTTTTTTTGGTTTATTGGTTCTGCATTCCTGAGATCTGTATCAGCTGACAAGGGCTAAAGCCCGCTGTCGGCTGATGTCACTAAGCTGGGCAAGGCTGGGAAATGATCCCAGCCCAGAAGTCTGGATTGGCAGCAGGCTCAGCCTTTCAACGATCTGAGGGCTCAGCCTCTCTGCAATAGATTTGGGGTCCATTTACCGTATTTATCGGTGTATACCACGCACTTTTTTGCCCTGAAATTCAGGGCAAAATCGTGGGTGAGCGATATACGCCGATACCTGCTTCCCACGCCGAGTTTGAACTACTGCGCTGGCATATACCGAGCGCAGTACACTTGTGTATAGTCGGGCAGGCTCGGGTTCTTTCGCAGTCACGTCCTGGACGTAGAGGAGCCGAGCCTGCCCGACAATACACGAGTGTACTGCGCTCGGTATATGCCGGCGCAGTAGTTCAAACTCAGCGCGGGAAGCGGGGAGGACACCGCAGAAGGACGCCGGACCCGACGAGGAGGACACCACCGAAGCCGCAGACAGACGCAGGACCCGACGAGGCCGCCGATGGACGCCGCGCAAGACACCAAAACTGTAAGTACTAAAATATTTTTTTACAGAAATGCGGGTCCACATTAGGCGTGCGCGCTATACGCCAGAGCGCGCAATACCCCGATAAATATGGTACATCCGCTTATCTTTGGGCTAAAAAAAAAAAAATGGAAGAGTACTCAATCCTCTTGGTTAAATGGGTCGGAGGTAGCCGGGTGGAAATTGACATTGGAGTCCATTTACTCCTGGCTACCCATAGAGCACAGCGGGCCTTGTCTATGTCCGTTATCCGCCTGCTCTGCCTCATCAGCAGGGGATCAGCAGTCAATGAAGCATTATCCAAGATTTTATTACTTACTCTATTTTCAGCCATGTGGCTGTCATTTTTACACTTTCATCTGAAAATAACTGTCACTTTTTGGAAAATAAGGATAGGTATCCTGTTGTGATAGGGGGCTTGCCTATGCAAATAACGACTTTGAGAAAGTGGTTTATGCATAGCTGTCAGCGGGGTTCAGTTGGCATTGAAGAAAAAAGGACATAAAGCAAAGTTACCCGCTGTCAGTTGTTTGCTAGTGCTTTTTGGGCATTTTAGCATGCCTGCATGATCAATTTAAGCAAAATTATATAAATATACAGTGCCTTGAAAAAGTATTCATACCCCCTGACATTTTCTAAATTTTGCCATGTTACAACCAAAAATTTAGGATTTTATGTAATAGACCAACACAAAGTGGTACATAATTATGAAGTGGAAGGAAAATGATAAATGGTTTTCAATTATTTTACAAAAAAAAGTGTGGCGTACATCTGTATTCAGCCCCCTTTACTCTGATACCCCTAACTAAAATTTAGTGGAACCAATTGCCTTCAGAAGTCACCTAATTAGTCACCTAATGAGTCCACCCCTGTGTAATTTATTCTCAGTATAAAAACAGCTGTTCTGTGAAGCCCTCAGAATTTTGTTAGAGAACCTTAGTGAACAAACAGCATTATGAAGGCCAATGAATACACCAGACAGGTCAGGGATAAAGTTGTGGAGAAGTTTAAAGCAGGGTTAGGTTATAAAAAATATCCCAAGCTTTGAACATCTCACAGAGCTCTGTTCAATCCATCATCCGAAAATGGAAAGAGTATGGCACAACTGCAAACCTACCAAGACATGGCCGCCTACCTAAACTGACAGGCCGGGCAAGGAGAACAATAATCAGAGAAGCAGCCAAGAGGCCCATGGTAACTCTGGAGGAGCTGCAGAGATCCACAGCTCAGGTGGGAGAATCTGTCCACAGGACAACTATTAGTCGTGCTCTTCACAAATCTGACCTTTATGGAAGAGTGACAAGAAGAAAGACATTTTTGAAAGAAAGCCATAAGTAGTCCCATTTACAGTTTGTTAGAAGCCATGTGGGGGACACAGCAAACATGTGTAAGAAGGTGCTCTGCTCAGATGAGACCAAAATTACTTTTTGGCCTAAAAGCAAAATGCTATGTGTGGTGGAAAACGAACACTGCATATCAACCTGAACACACCATCCCCACCGTGAAACATGGTGGTGGCAGCATCATGCTGTGGGGATGCTTTTCTGTGTTAGAATGGCCCAGTCAAAGTCCAGACCTAAATCCAATTGAGAATCTGTGGCAAGACTTAAACATTGCTGTTCACAGACGCTCTCCATCCAATCCGACTTGAGCTATTTTTACAAAGAAGAATTGGCAACAATGTCCCTCTCTAGATGTGGAAAGCTGGTAGAGACATCCCCAAAAAAGACTTGCGGCTGTAATTGCAGAGAAAAGAGGTTCTACAAAGTATTGACACAGGGGGGCTGAATACAAATGTACCCCACACTTTTCACATATTTATTTGTAAAAAAAAATTGAAAATCATTTATAATTTTCCTTCCACGTCACAATTATATGCCACTTTGTGTTGGTCTATACAACATAAAATCCCAATAAAATACATTTAAGTCTTTGGTTGTAACATGAGAAAATGTGGAACATTTCAAGGTGTATTAATACTTTTTCAAGGCACTGTATGTGTATACAGTATGTATAAATATATATGTATGTATATATATATATTTATATTTATGTGTATATATATATATATATATATATATATATATATATATATATATATATATATATTAGGGCTGTGGAAATTAACTATTAATTCCTCGATTAATCTTTAATTTTTTTGATCTATCAAAATTCTTTTGATTGGTACTCACCTCTCCGCCGGCTTCCGGGCCTTTAGGGAGTTCCGTCGGAGATCCGGTGATTTTACGGACACCGGCGGGGCTTGCCGTGTCCATCTGAAGGGCTCCTTTGCTGTGCATTCATATCTGCATGCGGGCGGGACCTTCCTATCTGCCACACGCAAGGGCTGTTACACTTCCCTCTATCACTTCCCTCTATCAACTTGGGATTCTACAGCCATCCACTGGGAGTTGTGATAGTTCTTCACGGGACATCTACATGCCGACGGACTGATGTTAACCCCTCCTCATCTGGATTCAGCAGTGGTATCGTTCTACACATTTGTATACCAGTATCATACTTAGAGCTACATGTTATTATGACTGCTTTTGCTACCGTTTGGTATTACTCGCACCATTTTTAAAGTTTATGTAGCTACATCGATTTTATCTCCAGTGCAATATCCCGCCGCCTTTTCGCCGCTCTGACCGGGCCTCCCGTCCCACCGGGAGACCCGATCCTCCATACGGCACCTTCTGTGTCCAGGCGGAGACTGACACTAAGCCGTAAATGGCTTTGATTCAGTCTCCGCATTGAAACCACGGAAGCGGCGTCATGACGTCACTTCCGGGTTTCTCGGCTGCCAATGGCGCCGGATTTAAAAAAGTACACAGTATTCAGAATCGCCGTTTTCGGCGATCTGAATACTTTGAAGTGCAAAGGAGGGCTCGGAGGTCTTTTAGACCCCCGATCCCTCCATAAAGAGTACCTGTCACCACCTATTGCTGTCACAAGGGATGTTTACATTCCTTGTGACAGCAATAAAAGTGATCAAAATGTAAAAAAAAAAAAAAAAACACAATTTAATATTATAAAAAAATAAAAAATAAATAAGAAAACAAAAAAAAAATGTTTTAAAGGGTGAACCTCCTTAATCGCGCGATTAATCGTGAGTTAACTATGACATTAATGCGATTAATCGCGATTAGAAATTTTAATCGCTTGACAGCACTAATATATATATATATATATATATATATATATATATATATATATATATATATATATATATATATAAATACTCAAACAGAAAAATAAAAAAAGACTCACAGTGTGCTTTCTGCACAGTTCTAAATGACGGTATACATGTGGGTATATTTTATGTACATGTGCATTTGGTGTCCAGACCAATCTGTACTCCAGATGCTAGGTGTTCTCACTACCCCACAGAGCCAGGTGCTCGGGAGGTCAGAATGTAAGAAATTAAGGGCGCTGTGGAATGAAGGATGGGGTGGGGGGCGCACATGGGAGGAGGGAAGGGGGGGGGGGGAGTATTAAAATTAGACTGTTAGTTCTTACAGATTGTGCTTGTTGGGAAGTTACAACTGAGTGAAGTTTTGATCGGTAATATTTCATAGAGGGTTTGTGCAATTTACATGCCAGAGCTGTTATATCTATCATGCCCTGTTAAACAAATTTCCAAATTCAGACCATTTTACAGCTGTTGGGGGCCTGATGGCTTCATAAGCCACATGTGCTTTATAAAAAAGCCAACAGTGAGGGCCCGCACCTCCCCCCCACCCATCCACCCCAATTCTACAGACCATCTCCACCTCTAGTACTTTTTTAAGGCAGGGTATAATGAAAACAAGATTTCCTTGCCTGCTCGGCCGCCCACCCCTTCGCTCCCCCCCCCCCTTCCTGAAAACCCTCAGCTAAGGTGCGAGTTTTTCCAGACATGCTGTGAAATTCATTAATATGTCAGGAAAATAATATAGCATCCTGAGAGGGGAGCGATTTATTACGAAGGGTGCATTCTGTCCCCTTCTGAGGTCCAGCACACTGGAAGGCCAACAGGATGGATATTTGACAAGCAAGATCTAGAGCGTTATAATCACACAGAAACAGGCGCTTTAATAGGATCAGATCTGGGTGGTCCTCACTTTCCCATAATATATAGAATTAGATATGTTGGCATTTCTTGCAGCTTGTCAACTTGACTATATTGGGGCTACAAAGCATGAAGGGAATTATTTCTGTGTTCAGTGGACCAAGCCTATACAGTAAAACCTTGGATTGCGAGCATAATTCGTTCCAGAAACATGCTTGTAATCCAAAGCACTTGTATATCAAAGCATTTTTTTTACAGGGTATAAAAGAGAAGAGAGGCACCTCTAAGTGTAGCAATAACTTGCTAAATGTTGTACCTTCATTAAATGTAACCATATTGCTACTCTTAAGCCACATACACATGGGACAGAATCTCGTCAGGAAAAAAACATTGGGCCAGATTCAGAAAGAATCGCGGCGGCGCAACGTATTGTCTTTACGTTACACCGCCGCAAGTTTTCAGCGCAAGTGCCTGATTCACCAAGCACTTGCGTGTAAACTTTCGGCGGCGTAGCGTAAAGCCGTCCGGCGCAAGCCCGCCTAATTCAAATGGGGCGTGTACCATTTAAATTAGGCACTTTCCCGCGCCGAACGTTCTGCGCATGCTCCGTTAGTAAATTTCCCGACGTGCTTTGCGCGAAATTACGGCGCCCCGACGTGTTTGTGAATGGCGATGTGCGTAACGTATTTACTCCGAAAATTTTTTTTTTTAATTCGACGCGGGTACGACGGCCATACTTTAACATGGCTGGTGTAAAGTTAAGCCATGAAAAAGCAGGCTTAACTTTGCGACGGGAAAAAACGACTTGCGACGACGTAACGCACGCGAGTAGCTTCGTGGATCACCGTAAAAGCTAATTTGCATACCCGACGCTGGAAAACGACGCAAACTCCACCCAGCGGCGACCGAAGTATTGCATCCTAAGATCCGAAGGCGTACGAAGGCGTACGCCTGTCGGATCTTAGCCAAATGCGTCGTATCTTGTTTGTGAATCACAAATTAAGATACGACGCGGCAAATTTTAAAGTACGCCGGAGTATCAGCAGATACTCCGGCGTACTTCTTCTCTGAATCTGGCCCATTGTTTTTCCTGACGAGATTCTTGGCAAGAATCTCTTACCGCCCGAGAGTAGAGACTCTCCGTTCAAAATAACCGCGGTTCATTTGAAAGGCAAGAACGCGGTGGCGTCATCGTGTACGACGAGCATGCGCTCTTCATATTCGATGCCGCCGCCGCCATCTTGCTGCAACCTACCTATGCCTAGTAAGCTACTGCGCATGCGTCAAAGTCATTTCGAGGATGCGCGGGTTTCTACGGCGACAGGTAAGTATACACACTCTCGGGTTACTCGGCAGGAAAACACTGCCGAGTTTAACGACGAGAAAATAGAGAGCAGGTTCTCTATTTTTCTCCTCGAGATTTTAGGCAGTTTTCTTGATGAGAAACCTGAAAGCTTCGTAAACACGCTCGGTATACTCGGCAAGAAAGCTCTGCCAGCAGTTTTCTTGCTGGTTCTTGCCGAGTAAACCAAGCGTGTGTACGAGGCTTGAGAGGCTCCTCTCTTCTTTTTTATACAAAGTTGTGACGTGATGCTACTCTTATATCAAGACATCGCTTGTATATCAAGGCAAAATGTATTAAAACATTTTGTTTGTCTTTCAAAATTCTCTCAAACCAAGTTACTCTCCAACCAAGGTTTTACTGTATTCAAATGCTAAATTAAAGCGGAGGTTCACCCTAAAAAACAACTATGTACCATCCCATACAGCATACTAGCGTCAGCTTACTGTTTAATCCGTCATTTTCATTTCAGACTCCCGCGGGGAGTAGGCGTTCCTATGAAGAGGGGAACATGATTGACGTCCAGCTATGGCGCGTCACGCGTTCCGAAAATAGCCGGAGTAGGACTCGGCTCTCCACGGCGCTATACGGCGCCTGCGCACAGACTGGGAGCTGACTGCGCAGGCGCCGTGAATATCCGAGTCCTATTTCGGCTATTTTCGGAACGCGTGACGCGCCAAAGCCGGACGTCAATCATGTTCCTCTCTTCATAGGAACGCCTATTTCCCCGCCGGAATCTGAAACGAAAGTGACGGATTAAACAGTAAGTACAGCGCAAAAAAAAAAAAAAAAAGGCATACTGTAGCTGACGCTAGTATGCTGGTTTGGATGGTAGATAAAGGAAAACATTTTTTTAGGGTGTACCCCCGCTTTAAACAGACTCTGTCACTTTCCCTATTCAGTCTCTACCAGCCCATGCCCTGCTGCACACACAATTGCCTTCCACTTTCTCTCCCATTGCTTTTTCACGACTGTTGCAAATACTTAGTATCTTGGGTATGGGGGAGCATTGAACACCTCTTATGATGCACTGTTTGGGCCTTTGCAGTCACTAGCCAAGATATTCTCATCATCCCTCTACAGCCGTGGTTCACAACCTTCTAGTGCTGTGACCTCTTAATAAAATTTCCCAAGTTGTGGGGACCCCTAACAGTAAAATTTGTCAGCAACCGAGGCAAGACAAGTAATTTGCACCCCTAACCCACGGACATTTAGCGCTACCTGAGTCCTTTTAATGGCAACTATAATCACAGGTAGTGTTACTCACTGTGTCTCTGACTTTGTGATGTCTCGTAGAAGTGACACCTATGCCGAAATCAGGAGATAGGGTCTCCTCCAGCCCCTCCCACATCACTTTCCCCACCAGTCAGCTGACCTCTAGTCTTTGCCCCCCAGCCATGCTGTGAACTGAATAGGCACCTGCGAAGAGGCTGAGTGGGCGGCTGCGGGCTCCAGGAACACCACAGCTGGGCTGCCACAGGCTCCAGGGATAGCCCTGTTGGGTGGCCGCAAAAAGGCTGGGAGAGTGGTGTGGGCTTCAGGAACAGCACCGGATTGGGTGACCCCTGGCCAATCATCATTCGACCCCCAAGGGGGTCCCGACCCCAGGTTGAGAACCACTGCTCTACAGTCTATGACACCAAGGGGTTGATTTGCTAAAACTGAAGACTGGTGCAGCTGTGCATGGTAGCCAATCAGCTTCTAACTTCAGCTTGTTCAATTAAAGTGGATGTAAACCCAATTCATGAAATTTGAGCTGGGCACATATATCTGCAGTATTTTGCTATCTCTTTTCAAAGTCCCGCAGCTCTCTCCTGACCCGTTCCTCTGTTATCAGCCTGATAACTCCTGACAAATTCTCTGACACATCAGATAAAATAAACCTGAAATTTCTGTCCGGGGAGGTTGCTATAAATAGATTATCAGGCAGCTGGCCCTGTTACAAAACACCTCTGATGCCTCGTACACACGACTGGTTTCCCCGGCAGGAAAACTGCCATGAGAGCTTTTGGCCCGGAATCCCGGCCGTGTGTATGCTCCATCTAAGTTTTCACGGCGGGGAAAAAAAGAGAACATGTTTCTTTTTTCCCGCTGTGACTCCTGGCGGACTTTTTCCCATCGAGAAAACCGATTGTGTGTATGCTTTTCTGAGGGGTAAAAAAAACGTGCATGCTCAGAATCAAGTATGAGACGGGAGCACTCGTTCTGGTAAAACTAGCGTTCGTAATGGAGATAGCACATTCGTCACACTGTAACGGACTGAAAAGCATGACGACTAAAAAGTGCAAATCGTCTCTCACCAAACTTTTACTAGCACGAGGATCAGCAAAAGCAGCCCAAAGGGTGGCGCCATTTGAATGGAACTTCCCCTTTATAGTCCCGTTGTACGTGGTGTACGTCACCGCGCTTTGGACGGGCGGTATTTGGCCTGAACGTGTGTATGCAAGGCAGGCTTGAGAGGAATCCCGTCGGGAAAAACATAGTTCCTCCTGCTGTTTGGGCCCCCTGTGTGCCCGGGCCCCCTACAGGAGGGCTGGTGGTCCCCCCTTATCAACGGTCCTGCCTGCATGGCTCTGAAATGATTGTTCTTCAGAGAGCAATCCACACGAATAGGCAGGCAGGCTTTTTTGCAATCCTGCCACTGGTGATTTTGCTCTAGCAGCAGAATCCCGATCTAACATCAGCCAAAGGTTGGCGCAGATACCCAGATTAGCTAACATCTGGTAAATTGGCAATGGAAGGAGTACTAAACTCAGCTTCAACTTAAAAACATGCTTTTGCTTGTTTATGACTATAATGAAGCAAGATCTGCTGTACTGTATCTAGTTACATTGTAGCAAATCATGAACATAAAAGAAGAACATATGCAGTAAGTTAACAAACACATAAATAAATATAATAAATTACAGCTCTGGAAGGAAATGTCTCCACTCGCAAAGGTCTTTAAGACCATTGTTTATAAAGGTGTTAAGAAAAGCACCTTTAGAGCCGGTTCACACTGGGGCGACTCAGCCACCTGACAAGTCGCGTCCCATTCTATTCAATAGAACCGTTCTAATAGGAGCGACACAAGTCGCTCCGACTTAGAAAAAGGTTCTTGTACGACTTCGGGGCTACTTCTATACAGAAGTCATTTTGCAAGTCGCCTCTGAAGTCGTCTTCAGGACGCCTTGCCGAGTCGCCCCCGAAAGTCGTACCGCCCAAGTGTGAACCGGGTCTTAGGCCTGATTCACATCTATGCAGATTGCAGTTTGCATATTACAGGTGCGTTTTGCGTTTTTCAATATACGCCTTTGATCCATTCTTTAGCCTCGTACACACGATCCGATTTTCCGACAACAAATGTGTTATGGCAGGGTTTTGTCGGATAATCCGACCGTTTGTATGCTCCATTGGACAATTGTTGTCAGAATTTCCAGCAACAAATGTTGTAAAGCATGCTTTCCGACAACAAATGTGTTCCGTCGGATTATCCAATCCTGTGTACACAAGTCCGTCGGAATAAAATCCAAAGTTCAAACACGCATGCTTCAAACAAATGCTAACCATAAGACATTAGCAGAAGTTGCCCAAAGGGTGGCGCTAAAGAGCTGAAAAAACACGTAGTTTTGTGTATGTTAGCTGAAAAAGTTCTGCCGTCTGTATGCATACCAAGTTCACGGCCAACGCCCTTTGCACAAAATTTCACGGATTTGTCCGATGGAAATCCGATCGTGTGTACGAGGCTTTGGTCTATGGAACTAAGAACTAGAAAAAAGTCCCTGGCCCGTTCCATAAAATGCACAGATGTGAACTACATCCATAGGAAACCATGTTAAATGGACTGTAGTGTGTTTCTGCAAAACTGAAAATGCACTATAAAGACCAGCCCGTTAACCTTTGTTTACCCAGAGGAAACCCTAAGACCCCTTTCACGTCCACAGCGTTTTAGTGTTTAAAATAGCGCTATTAAAACAATCATAACACGCTCTCCATGCATCTCAATGGACCCTTTCACACTGAGTCCTGCAAGCAGCATCTTTGGAGCAGATTTTTGGCGCGGAAAAAAGCGCTCCAAAAATGCCCCTCTCCATTGAAATAAATTGAAAGTGCTGTAAAAACGCCTTACCCTTTCACACTGAGGCGTTGCAAAAACGCCCTAAAACATTAGGGGGCAGATTCACATAGAGATACGACGGCGTATCTCCTGATACGCCGTCGTATCTCTGAGATCCGACGGTCGGATCTATGCGACTGAATCATAAGAATCAGTTCCGCATAGATCTCCCTTAGATCCGACAGGTGTAAGTGACTTACACCGTCGGATCTTAGGCTGCAATCTCCCGCCGGCCGCTAGGCGCCGCATCCATTTGTATACGCGACGAATATGCAAATGAGGAGATCCGCCGATTCAGAAACGAACGCCCGCCCGTCGCTTTTATTTTACGTTGTTTGCGTTCGGCTTTTTCCGGCGGATAGTTACCCTTGCTATAGCAGGGGTAAGTGCGGCGTATCCTATGTTAAGTATGGCCGTCGTTCCCGCGCCGAGTTTTGAATTTTTTACATCGTTTGCGTAAGTCGGTCGCGAATACGGATGGACGTAATTTACGTTCACGCAGAAACCAATGACGTCCTAGCGACGTCATTTGGAGCATGCGCACAGTAGTGACAATTGATGGCACAGTGGCTGCGTTTGATGGCATGGCACAGTGGTGACAATTGATGGCACAGTGGCTGCGTTTGATGGCATGGCACAGTGGTGACAATTGATGGGACAGTGGCTGCGTTTGATGGCATGGCACAGTGGTGACAATTGATGGCACAGTGGCTGCGTTTGATGGCATGGCACAGTGGTGACAATTGATGGCACAGTTGCTGTGCTTGATGGCATGGCACAGTGACTGCGTTTTATGGCATGGCACAGTAGTGACAATTGATGGCACAGTGGCTGCGTTAGATGGCATGGCACAGTGGCTGCGTTTGATGGCATGGCACAGTGGTGACAATTGATGGCACAGTGGCTGCGTTTGATGGCATGGCACAGTGGTGACAATTGATGGCACAGTGGCTGCATTTGATGGGCCCAGTGGCTGCATTTCATGGGCACAGTGGCTGCAGTTGATGGGCACAGTGAGGCTGCAATTTTTTTTTTCCGTTTGCGCCCCCCCAAAAATTTTGAGCACCACCCGCCACTGCTCTGGAGGTATCCTAGTTGAGAATAACTGCTTTAGACCTTCAGAACGAAACACACAATGCAATTGCGTCATGAACAAAAAAGAGAACGTGAGTCATAATACTATTGGCTACACAAGCCTGGCAGCAGAACAGAATTCCTAACTGCTTCATCTAACTAAACACTTTGATTAAGGCCATATAGAAGTCATAACGGCTTGAACCATAAAAAGCCACCAAGATCAATGGCAAATTGACAAGCACTTAATATATTCAGGGAGAAATGGCCATTTCCTGATGATCCACCATCAATCGTGAAAGGTTATAGGAATTTTTAAAAAGGAAATTTGTATCAGTTAATATTCCATTTTCCCCTAAAACCTTTATGGAACATTAAAAAGATAAATTGCTGCACGTTCCACAGAAGTGTGAGAGAAGCAATTAAGTAATGTCATATATATCTCTGGATGAGCGGCGACTTGAATTTTATAACAAGAAGCAATATATATAAGTTTGTGTGCATTGCTGGGCAGGAAGCCTTCATGGGCGAATTCGTCCTATCCCCTGTCCTCTATGCCTTTGACTAAAGGCTTAGTATATCTAAAAGCCAATAAATTGTTTAAGGTGGATGTAAACCCTCCATACACCCAGTGAAGTGAACAGCCTTTAGAAGATACACAGAGATGAACCAAATCTTTCTACAGGTTTTACATCCATATCTGCTGTCTTCACATTTAAATACTGTTTAGAAAGTTCAGATGGTGTTAGGAGATTTTTTCTTCCTGTTTAACACAGAGTGTGATGTCTGGGCATACAGCCAAGAGAGCTAAAATTGCTGATTGGAGGAAAGGCACACCCCCCTCTCCTCATAGGCAGAGACTCTCAGGTGTTTTGTAATAGGACCAGCTCCCTGCTAATCTATTTATAGCAACCTCCCCTGACAGAAAAGTCAGGGAAAGGAAGTCTGTACTAAGGAAAATTCCTTCTTAGATAGTCACCAAAACACCTGTCCCTATTGGAAGGCTTCTTCTCCCCTATTCCTGTTCTGGTGACAACTTAAAGCGGGGGTTCACCCTAAAAAAAAAAAATGTTTTTGTCTACCATGCCATCCAGCATACTAGCGTTAGCTACAGTATGCCTTTATTTTTATTTTTTTTCGCTGTACTCACAGTTTAATCCATTAGTTAAGTTTCTGACTCCCGCGGGGAGTAGGCGTTTCTATGAAGAGGGGAACATGATTGACGGCCGGCTATGGCGCGTTACGCTTCCCGAAAATAGCCGAAATAGGACTTGGCTCTTCACGGCGCCTGCGCAGTCAGGTCCTAGTCTGTGCGCAGGCGCCGTATAGCGCCGTGAAGAGCCGAGTCCTACTCCAGCTATTTTCGGGAAGTGTGACGTGCCATAGCCGGCCGTCAATCATGTTTGCCTCTTAATAGGAACGCCTACTCCCCGCGGGAGTCAGAAACAAAACGAATGGATTAAACTGTGAGTACAGCGCAAAAAAATAAAATAAAGGCATACTGTAGCTGACGCTAGTATGCTGGATGGCATGGTAGAAAGTTGTTTTTTAGGGTGAACCTCCGCTTTAAAGCTGAACTCCATGAATTGAAAAAAAAAAAATCTCAGTTCTCATTTGCTCCTGGTGGAGAGTAGTAACTGTCAGTTAATGCTCTCTGCTGTGCTTCTCCAGGAGTTATGGCCAGGGAAGGGGACAGGCATGGCTGGCACAGGCTCTGAGCTGTGCCCTGAAAATGCACAGCCAGCTGTCAATTGGGCCTCGTACACACGATCGGAATTTCCAATGGAAAAAGTCCGACTGACGCATCGGAGAAATTCCATCGGAAAGTCTGATGAATTCCATCAGAGATTACATAGAGAACATGTTCTATTTTCCTCCGATGGAATTCCGTCTGAATTTGGTCGGACAAAGGTCCGATCGTGTCTTCAGGGCATAAGGCATTGGTATAGGTCCTGACAATATTGTCAGGATCCTTCCAGAGCCTGGCATGGTTCTATCCCATCAGCTGTTAGCAAGCAATATCCTGCTATAAGCTGATTTGTTTTACAGCAGCATAGCAGTAATTGTACTCTTGTGACCAACAACAGAAGAAGAACTACAAAAGCTTTGGCCATCCTTCTCTTTTCATTCTGGTGGTAGAAGAATAAGCTGTAATATTTACCTTATGTTTTTTTGTGAGGTTTTCTTTAGCCCATGCTACCGATCCCTCTTCTCTATGGTGCACTGGCCAACAGTTGTACCCTTACATCATCACAATGAAGAAACAATACTCCTGCATTGCCCATGAGAATGGCGAGGGCATTAGAGAAAAGAGATGAGCAGCAAAAACCTGCTGAAGTTAGATATACCGGGCCAGATTCATCAAGAGATACGACGGCATATCTCCTGATCCGCCGTCGTATCTCTGAGATCCGACGGTCGGATCTATGCGACTGATTCATAAGAATCAGTTCCGCATAGATCTCCCTTAGATCCGACTGGTGTAAGTCACTTACACCGTCGGATCTTAGGCTGCAATATCCCGCCGGCCGCTAGGTGTCGCTTTGGTTTTTTACACAAGGAATATGCAAATTCCGATTTCCGCCAATTCACAAACGAACGCCCGCCCGTCGCTTTTTTTTTACGTCGTTTGCGTTCGGCTTTTTCTGGCGGATAGTTACCCCTGCTATATGAGGGGTAGCTAATGTTAAGTATGGCCGTCGTTCCCGCGCCGAGTTTCAAATTTTTACGTTGTTTGCGTAAGTCGGTCTGGAATACGGATGGCCGGAATTTACGTTGCCACCGAAAACAAGCGACGTCATTTGGAGCATGCGCACTGTGAAATTTCGCCGGCGGCGCATGCGCAGTCAAATTGGCGCGGGAACACGCCTGATTTAAATTGTACACTCTCCCTAGCCGCGGAATTTGAATTCCGCCGGGGGAGTTACGATCCGCCGGCGCAAGTTTGGAGGTAAGTGCTTTGTGAATACTGCACTAGCCTCGCAAAATTGCACCGGCGGATCGTAAATCACATAGATTACGCGGATCTAAAGATCCGCTAATCTATGTGAATCTAGCCCACCGTATTTATCGGCGTATACCGCGCAGTTTTTTCCCCTTAAAATCGGGAAAATCATGGTGCGCTATATACGTCAATACTGCTGTTCCCGGGCACCGCCGAAATAGACTGAGCTGAGCCTAGTGTACTGCGCACTCCGCTAGGCTCGGCCACGCTCGGCTCCGCCCGCAGCCACGCGAGAGGAGCCGAGACAAGCCGAACACACAGGAAATCCGGCTCCTCTCGGCTCGGCCGAGGCGCCTAATTCAAAAACTAACACCGCTGCAACCCTGGGCAAGGTGTGGATGGACTGGATGGACCCCGCGAGGAAGCCGCAGACGGACACCTCCAAAGCCGCAGACGGACACCCACAAGGCTGGACGACCCCGCACAAGGAAGCCGCAGACGGACACCCACAAGGCTGGACGGACCCTGCGCAAGGCCACAGACTGACACCGGACAAGGCCGCCGATATACAAAAATGTAAGTTTTTTTTTTTCCCTAAACTACTTTTTTTCCTTAAACAACCTTCCTAAGTTTGGGGTGCGCGTTATACGCCAGCGCGCGGTATACCCCGATAAATACGGTAAGTAAAACCTGAAGGAGAAAATGGACGGAGGGTTTGCAGGACTAAGGGAGGAACAGGGTCACGGAACGATCAGCTAGGTCAGTGTTTGGGTAGGGATGTAGCCGTACCTGATTGGAGGCAGTGGTTTAAGGGGCAGGGATCAGAGAAGTGGGTCTTCTGCAGATAGGTAGACCTTTCGCATTCTAAAATAGGAGAATTGGCAGCTTCCCACCTGCCCGCCCTGGGTTAGGTGTTACCGCAGTGGGTAGGTTGTGGTTCTGTTTTGTGTCTCATGTTTTATCAACTATATATAAAAAAATATATATATATAATTTTTTTTTTATAAAAATGTATAATAATTTACTGAATTGTATGTTGCCTGTTTTGTCACAGCAGTTGGCGGGTCAAAGGGGTCTTTGGGGGGGTCAGTGAGTACATGCATGTTACAAAATTCTGGGGCCCATCGAAGTTACTGTATGGCGCTTCCACTTGGATAGCAGTGGTTTCTCCCAGGAGCTTGGTCCCCTGGGGGAGAGGAAAATGATTATTATTATACAGGATTTATATAGCGCCAACAGTTTACGCAGCGCTTTACAACTTGAGGGTAGACAGTACAAATACAATACACTTTAATACAGTAGGAATCAGAGGGCCCTGCTCCTTAGAGCTTACAATCTAAGAGGGAAGGTCAAGAGATACAAGAGGTAACAACTGTGGGGGATGTGCTGATGGAGAAGATAAATGGACAGTTGTTAGGTGGGGGAACGTCTTTGAGCCAGTTGTGGTGCGGCGGAGGACATGGTGATTCCAGGTAAAATTGTGCCTTAAAGGGGTTGTAAAGGTTTGTTTTTATTTTCTAAATAGGTTCCTTTAAGCTACTGCATTGTTGGTTCCCTTAACTTTTCCTTAGATTTCCCTTCTAAATGTTTTTTTTCTTTGTCTGAATTTCTCACTTCCTGTTCCTCCTCAGTAAGCTTGCCCCCATCATCCGAGCCGTTCTGGCTGGGGGTTAGTCAGCATGCTCGCCCCCTCCCTTGGGCCTACATCTCTGCAGGGAGACGCTCTGTACATTCACAGGCACCTTTTTTTGTGCTGAATGAACATCTAAGCAGCACAGCCCCGCCTTAACTCTGCCCCCTTACTTGCTGCATTGAGAGTCGGACACACGGCGAAAAAGCGACACTGCGCATGCGCAATGCCATTAAGCCACAAGTGATGCTGTGACGTAGCTTTAGTAAAACCAGGAAGTAGAAGAGAGAATCAAGAGAGGAAACGATGAGGTGGAGAAATAGCATACTAATTTAACAGGTCACTAAATATTTTAAATGGAAATAACAACTACCGTATTTTCCGGCGTATAAGACGACTTTTTGAATGCAAAAAAATGCATCCAAAGTCGGGGGTCGTCTTATACGCAGAGGACAGTCTCCGTCAGGCTGCGGGCATCCATGATTTAAAAGCGGCGCCTCCTCAGACTGTTCCGTGATAGGCTGAACACAAATTTTCCCAGCGGGGCCTCTGTTTAGTGTTCCGCCTATCACGGATGCCTTCTCATCCTCGGACGAGAGGACATCCGTGATAGACGGAACACTGAACAGAGGCCCTGCTGGGAAAATTTGTGTTCCGCCTATCACGGAACAGTCTGAGGAGAAGGATGGCCGCAGCCTGGAAGACAGAATCTGCAAAAACATAAGGTAGGGAGATCGTCTTGGCCGGCACAGTGGGGGCAAGTGATGGCACAGTGGGGGCAAGTGATGGCACAGTGGGGGGCAAGTGATGGCACAGTGGGGGCAAGTGATGGCTCAGTGGGGGCAAATGATGGCTCAGTGGGGGCAAGTGATGGCACAGTGGGGACAAATGATGGCACAGTGGGGACAAGTGATGGCACAGTGGGGGCAAGTGATGGCACAGTGGGGGGCAAGTGATGGGGGCAAGTTAGGGAGATCGTCTTGGCCGGCACAGTGGGGGTAAGTGATGGCACAGTGGGGGTAAGTGATGGCACAGTGGGGGCAAGTGATGGCTCAGTGGGGGCAAGTGATGGCACAGTGGGGGCAAATGATGGCACAGTGGGGGCAAGTGATGGCACAGTGGGGACAAGTGATGGCACAGTGGGGGGCAAGTGATGGCACAGTGGGGGGCAAGTGATGGCACAGTGGGGGCAAGTGATGGCTCAGTGGGGGCAAGTGATGGCACAGTGGGGGCAAATGATGGCACAGTGGAGGTAAATGATGGCACAGTGGGGGAAAGTGATGGCACAATGGAGGCAAGTGATGGCACAGTGGAGGCAAGTGATGGCACAGTGGAGGCATGTAATGTATTGTAATGGCACAGTGAGATTTGAAAAAAGCCTGTTTCTGTCAGCGGTTGTTCCTGTCAGTGGTTGTTCCGGTTACCCCTCAGCTTCCAGAAAGACTAGTAGGAAGGGGGTAGTCCTATACGGTGAGTATATTCCAAAACCAACATTTTTCCTGGAAAATTAGGGTGTCGTCTTATACGCCCAGTCTTCTTATACACCGGCAAATACGGTATATTCACTATCTGTATAGCACAGAGATCACATATTAGCTAAAAAAAATTACCTTTACAACCCCTTTAAGAGCACCCAAAGATCTCTTGTTGTTGGGCATTACATTGTTGAATTTGCACTTATTGGTATGTTTTAATGTGATGTTATTTTATTCTTTGGTTTAATAAAGTTGGCTGCTGTAGGCCATATAAATCCCATGTCACTTAGTCTGTGTCTTTATTCTATAATTGTAAGGCTCCAGGTTGACGAATCCTTTAGTCAAGATAAGCATTACAGCTTATTCGGGTACCCCTAGGTTTATCAAGGGTGGGCAGTAGGTTTGTTTCTAGGTACAGACTCTCTTTAAATTGCATACAATGTTTGGAACATAGACATTGACTGATGATGAAGAATGACTTGGCCTGTGTATGGTGACTTTTATACTCTGTGTTGTACAGGTTACTGACGGTGGGCTCGGCAGTAGCAGCGGGTTTCTTGTGTAGTAAGGCAACTGTTAAATCTCACAGTTTATAGTGCATTACGAATCCCAGGGATATCATAAAAGAGGTGTTTTGTGGTTTGCTATATACATGAATGTAAAAATTCTCCAGTTACTCTCTTTTGTAAATTGGTTTTCTGTTAAAGCCTAACTCCAGGCAGATATATTAAAAACACCATGTAATGCAGTTATGTATTCATTAAAAAATCATTAAATGTATTTTACGTAGAACTAGCTTATGTACCAGAATCTTTCCTAATATCAGACTCCTGTATTCCCCTGTGCAGCAGCACTCAGGCTGGGAGAGGGAGGGGCAGCATTTAAGCCACTTGGCAACTACTGCTTTGCATAGTGCAGTCAATAGTGTGTTTTTTTTTTTACATAAATAGCTTGTATTGCGAAACGCTCGTAAACAGCGTTACTCGCAATCTGAGGTTTTACTGTACTGTACCGCTGAGGAAGTTGCTACAACGTAACGCGTACGGGGGAAGGAGCCTGAAGTCGCTTGCTGCCATCTCTGAGAAGATACATGTTGTGTGTATTTCCTTTCTGCCGTTTTGCCTTTCGGGCTAATGTGAGTAGCCTGTTAATGCCTTTTTAATAAACCTAAGCCGTTTTTAAAGCAGAGAGCACTTAGATCTGTTTTTTCTCTTATCCTCGATCTCAATGCTGCCGAGCCTAAGAAGTTTGCTATCCACATATTGCACCAATCTGTCTATCGATTTCTGCTGGTATGACTGCCTGGTAAAACAGGGGTCCATACCTTAAGGTGAGAGTAGCCATTCTTAATGGTGGAGGGATCACTTATTTAAAGTTAAAGTCACCGGTGAAGATTTGGAGTGGTTGTCACCCTATTCCTTTGGAATTTTTCACTTTTTGGACAGTTTTTTTGCATTATTTATGCACCATTTATGATTAATTTGTTATCGGTATAACAACTGTGTTTTGCACTTTAGTTTATTTATATTGCGCTGCACTATTTCCTATACATTTATGGCACCCAATGTGTCCAAAGGTTCCAGTGAGTGGCAATTGTATGGAGGAAAATGCCTTGTTGATGTCAGAAGTCAGAGGAGAATGGGCAGATGATAGAAAGGCAACAGTAACTCAAATAAACACTTGTTAAAACCAAGGTATGCAGAATACTAATTCTGAATGCACAACACATCAATCCTTAAAGCAAATAGGCTACAGCAGCAGCAGTCCACAACGAGTACCACTCCTGTCAGCTAAGAACAGGAAACTGGGGCTACAATTCGCACAGGATCACCAAAAGTGGACAATAGAAGACTGGAAAAACATTGCCTGGTCTGATGAGGCTTGATTCAGATTGTAGGGTCAGAATTTGGCATAAACAACATTAAAGCATGGATCACCGGTTCAGGCTGGTGGTGACGTAATTGTGTGGGGGATATTTTCTTGGCACACTTTGAGCCCCTCAGTACCAACCGAGTGTCATTTAAACGCCACAACCTGCCTAAGTATTGTTGCTGACCATGTCCATCCCTTTATGACTATGAGTGTACCCATCTTCTGATGGCTCTTTCAAATTATTCCATTTCCAAAACATTCCAAAGCTGCTCTATTGGATGGTGACTGTGGAGGCCATTGGAGTTCAGTGACCTCATTGTCATGTTTAAGAAACCCGTGGTGAGATGATGTGAGCTTTGTGACATGGTGTATTATCCTGCTGGAAAGAGCCATCAGAAGATGGGTACACTCATAGTCATAAAGGGATGGATCAGTGTCCATCTGCAGCCTTGCCCAAAAGTGTCCATCTGCAGCCTTGACAAAAATTGCAGCATGGTCAGTGTCCATCTGCCTGCCGAGGAGGGAACGAGCGCCGCCAAGATAGACAGAGCCGGATATGCTGTGTACTCGGCTCATCTCAGCTCGTCTCGCAGTCCCGCCCCTTTGCCCGGCTCCTATGATGGACATAACACCAGTCCAATGGCGGGACGTAAATACTAGGAGGTGGGACTGGGAGCCGAGAGGAGCCGAGTACACAGTACACTCGGCTCTGTCTATTTAGGCCACGCTCATTCCCTCCTTTCCCTCTGAGGCAGCCGTTCAGCGTGTAGCATTCACCCACGATTTTCCCCTGATTTTAAGGGGAAAAAAGTGTGTGTTATACGCCGATAAATACAGTAAATACTTAATAATAGGGTTGCCACCTGTCTGGGATTCACCTGGACAGTCTAGGTTTTGAATCATGTTTTGGGGTTTCAGGCGGACTGAAACCTGAACACATTATTCAGACCGTGCTTTGGCTCCTCAAGTAAGCAACGCTATGATCACCCCATTACTACTCTCCTTGGGGCACCCAAGAGTGTCCCAGGCCACTAAAGTGTTCAGGTTTGGCTTGAAGAAAAGGTGGCAACCCTAGTCCATAACCTGGTCAGGTTCCGTTTAAATGGAAACCACTGGAGTACTGCGGGTAACAAAGGTAGGTTACCTGTGATTACTCAGCTGTTGTGAAAGAAAACATCTTAGGCCGCGTACACACGGTCGGTCAAAACCGATGGAAACGGACTGAAGGACCGTTTCATCGGTCCAAACCTATGGTGTGTGGCCCCATCGGTCAGTTATCCTTCGGTCAAAAATGTTAGAACTTGCTTTAAAATTGAACCGATGGACGCCTAACCGATAGGTCCAAAGCGACGGTTAGTATGCAAAAGCACACATGCTCAGAATCATGTCGATGCATGCTTGGAAGCATTGAACTTCATTTTTCTCAGCACGCCGTTGTGTTTTACGTCACCGCGTTGGACTCGATCGTTTTGTTAACTGATAGTGTGTAGGCACATCAGACCATCAGTCCGCTTCATCGGTTAACCGTTGAGAACGGTCCTTCGGACCATTCTGATCGGATGGACCGACCATGTGTACGCGGCCTTAGAAGGCCATTAGAAGGTGGACTGGGCTGTTGGGCCTTCTAGTGTCACCCCAACTGGAAAACCGCTGGATTGCTACAAAGAAGCAAACAGCTAATACCTGGTGCTGTAGAACACACACAATGCACTTCATGCATTCCCTGGGACAGCTGGAATGTTGTTCTAACAGCCGCTGTGGTTTTGGGACAGGGATAATTAAAGCAATTATCAGAAACCCTGTCGTGATGTTTTGCTAACCTTGTTAAGGGTCCCCGTAGCTTTTAAGAGACTGTTCAAGGACACTGCAATAGCAGGCATTAATCCGTAGCTATAACCCTTTGCTTGACCTTGATATTGGACCTGAATAGGGATTTACCATCCATTCAGCAGATCATCTCTTCAAAAGCAAGACCTGCAGAACATCATTCTAGCCATCTTTTTTTCCCTTAATGTAAACAGTGCTCCCTTCTTCTGTAATAGAGAGTTGATGTTAGTCACTAATCTTGCTCAATGAGCCCAAATGAGATCATACAAGCTCTGATTTCCACAGGGGATTTGATGATTCAGACATTGCTTACCATAAAGAGACTAAACCAATGCATGCAGAGTTTACAGACCGAATCATCCCGTCCACTCACAATAGGGAACCTAGAGGTAACTGGCCAGCAATATAAAATGTCTAGATGCCTGCTTGTAATGCTGATCCTTCAAGTACAGTAAAACCTTGGTTTGAGAGTAACTTGGTTTGAGAGCAAACCCCCTGCACAATACTCTGCAATACCCCCTGCGCAGTACTCTGCAATACCCCCTGCGCAATACTCTGCAATACCCCCTGCGCAGTACTCTGCAATACCCCCTGCAAAGTACTCTGCAATACCCCCTGCGCAGTACTCTGCAATACCCCCTGCGCAATACTCTGCAATACCCCCTGCGCAATACTCTGCAATACCCCCTGCGCAATACTCTGCAATACCCCCGCACAATACTCTGCAATACCCCCGCACAATACTCTGCAATACCCCCTGAGCAATACTCTGCAATACCCCCTGAGCAATACTCTGCAATACCCCCTGCGCAGTACTCTGCAATACAATTTTCAGATATTGGCACCATAGCTTGTGGACGCTATAACTTTCACAAAGACCAAATAATATTCACCAATTTGTACTTATTTTTTTACCAAAGATATGTAGCAGTATAAATTTTGGCTAAAATTTATGAAGAAAAATTACAAATTTGCTAAATTTTATAACAGAAACAAAGAAAAATTCATTTTTTACAGAATTTTCAGTCTTTTTTCTTTTATAGCGCAAAACATAAAAAAAAACAACGGTGATTAAATACCACCAAAAGAAAGCTCAATTTGTGGGGAAAAAAAAGGACAAAAATTTCACTTGGGTACAATGTTGTATGACTGAGTAGTTGTCATTCAAAATGTGAGAGCACCGAAAGCTGAAAATTGGTCTGGTTATTAAGGGGGTTTAATTGCCCAGTGGTCAAGTGGTTAAATTCAGTTCTTTCCAACGTGCAGAAAATCACAGCTCTTGTGGTCAATGGCCCCTTATAGTCTGTATCTCTTTCATGGTGAATGACAATTACATGGGTCATCGCACCAATTATCTTATTTGTCATGCAACTGTAAAAATTACAAGGAATGTAAAAGTTACATTTAATTGGCTATACTTAGCATTTCATTAGCAGACATGTGAATCTTTCAGAGCTTGCCAAATACCAGAGTTCTGGCACTTCCCTAATTAACAGATAATTAACTAATTAACTTTACACTCTTTCCTTCAAAGCAAAATGTTTGCAACTTTTCCTGGAAATGTGTCTGGGCATCGAGGCGCTTCTCAAGCCCAAACTGTAAATAGGATTTAGAAGCTTTTGGTCGTACAGGTGTAGAATTTCCTGATATTGGCACAATATCACTGCCTTTTTATTTCCTTGCCCACCGGTGGGTGCTGTAAGATGCCTCCCACACAGATGGTTCCTTTTCTGCTAAGCAGAGACATGGGGAGAGCCAGTGTGCAAGAGGACCTCCCGCTAAGACTAGAGAGGATTCCTTTAATTGGTGCTAATTAGAGCATCTGTTCTCCAAAGCGGATGAGGTGTCGTTGTTGAAAAGTCACAGGGAGGGTGGGGTGGCGGTGCTTCCAGGAGGAGGGAGAGGAACAGTTTTATTGAAGGTGGAAGGGATGAAAACAGAGCCGGAGAAAAAAAACAAAAAACGAATGTGCTAAAAGAGGTCTACGAAGATTGCAGTAAGAGAGGGAAAAAAAGGTGGCGAGATGTTTTATAGATTAAAGTGACATTAACCACTTAATCCTCGGACCATATTGCTGGTCAAAGACCAGAGCACTTTTTGCGATTCGGCACTGCGTCGCTTTAACTGACAATTGCGCAGTCGTGCGACGTGGCTCCCAAACAAAATTGGCATCCTTTTTTCCCCACAAATAGAGCTTTCTTTTGGTGGTATTTGATCACCTCTGCGGTTTTTAGTTTTTGTGCTATAAACAAAAATAGAGCGACAATTTTGAAAAAAAATTCTATTTTTTACTTTTTGCTATAATAAATATCCCCCAAAAATATATAAAAAAAACTATTTTTTTCCTCAGTTTAGGCCGATACGTATTCTTCTACATATTTTTCTAAAAAAAAATTGCAATAAGCGTTTATTGATTGGTTTGCGCAAAAGTTATAGCGTTTACAAAATAGGGGGTATTTTTATGGCATTTTTATTAATATTTTTTTTTACTAGTAATGGCGGCGATCAGCGTTTTTTTTTCGGTACTGCGACATTATGGCGGACACTTCGGACACTTTTGACACATTTTTGGGACCATTGGCATTTTTATAGCGATCAGTGCTATAAAAATGCATTGGATTACTATAAAAATGCCACTGGCAGTGAAGGGGTTAACACTAGGGGGCGGGGAAGGGGTTAAGTATGTTCCCTGGGTGTGTTTTAACTGTAGGGGGGGATGGACTGACATGGGGAAATGACTGATCTTCTGTTCATACATACATGCTTGCAGCCATGTCAGTTTTTTTCCAGCATGACCATTCCAGACTGTTGTACACATAAAAGTAGGCTGGTTACTGCTGAACTGGCTGATTCTCAGCAATGTGTTGGCGGGTGGCAGACTGCCACGTGGGTGGCCATGGCGAGCAGCTGAGCCAACCCCCAATTTGGACTGACCTCCTGGGCGATGCAAGACTTTTGTCCAACTACTCTCCCTGATGTGTGGGTGGTAGGCGGAGACCGACGCTCTGTCCACCCTACTGGCTGTGCGAGTTCCTTCTGAGGGGTATCTGGGCGCTGGCCTATTCTTTCTCAGGCTTGACAACCAGGTTACACCAGAGACCCATGTCCAAAATGGTTGCCACCTCATCCCTTTAAAACGGAACACATATTCATTACACAGGTTTTGAGGCTAATTTAATGCAGATAAAGCACTACGTGAGCGTAAGTACCACCTCAATTGTCCACAAAACCTGTGTAATTAATATGTAAAAAAATTGATCCGCACAATGGTTGCTGATCTTAAGAAGTGTTCATTTTATTGGAAAAACACAGTGTACAAACGCAGATAAAATCAGTTGATGCGTTTCAGCCTATAAGGGTCTCCCTCTCACTCCTTCCCCTTAGGGGAAGGGTCCTACTCAAAGGTAAACTCTCCCCATTCCACCTGCCTACAGGTGAGTACCGGGCATAACTTAGTTGCTCAACAGTAAGTTACCCTTCCCTGCATACACCCAATTTGGACTACAAGCAGCCACAGAGTGCTGGAAGTACTGCATTAAATGGCTT
Source organism: Rana temporaria (assembly GCF_905171775.1). NCBI lineage: Eukaryota > Metazoa > Chordata > Amphibia > Anura > Ranidae > Rana > Rana temporaria. The sequence goes on along the minus strand of NC_053494.1, from coordinate 32,919,156 downwards.
TCTCTCTCTTTCACAGTTCATACTAAGGCTCTACACAATATGCCGAGTGCATGTAGTGTGGTCAAGGGAAAACAGTATTTCTTTTTAAAAAAAATTCTCTTGCTTTACTTACAGTGATCTACAAAACTATTCTTATGTGGAAAATACTGCAAACCAGGCAAAGGAGAACTTTAAGAACTTTGTACACTCAATTTACCAAAACGTACACATGCACAGTCTCCCATGGAAACTCATGGTTGCCATACACTTACCCATGCACTCGTTGGCTTCACGAGCATTGGCCCTCTGCCACGGTCGATCATAGTGAAAGGCCTTGCACCGATCACATTCTGGCCCCTCTGTATTGTGTTTGCAGTCACACACCATTTTTCCCTCTTTGTCTTTGCCACAGCGAGAAGCGTGTCCATTGCACTTACACCTGCCTCCCACTTGAAACTCTCCAACTGAGTAAAAATAACCTGGTCCATCGTCTGATACATCAGTGTCTTTATTCCCCTGCAGGTGGGGGCGACTGAAGACCACACGAATGTCGGTGGCAGTAACCCAGTCTTGCAGAACAGGACTGCTATCAAAATCTTGGGCAGAAGGTCTTCCATCCAAAGTGCTAAAAGCTATAAGGCCACCAGTTAGTGGATAAAGGTCCGTATGCCCATCTGTGCACAATGCCTCTTGCTCATTTTGTTTGGTAACACTGGCACGGCTAGGTTTCCCATACAGTCGACGGCATTGGGAAGAGTAAAATTGGTAGGGTACCCAAGTTTTCCCATAATCCATAGATTTGTAGATGGCCACAGATTCAGGTCGAGGAGAGCAGAATTGTAGGCTGACATAGGTCACCTCAAACTTCTTCCCCAAGGAAAGAGTTAGACTGACATTTTGAGGAGAATGGCGGGGGAAGCTTTCTGACCTCCAGCAAGTCATGTTACCAGCGCTGTTGAGGTCAGTGAGATAGGATGGCGGGTGGGCTCGCTTTGGGTCAGAGGCATCACACTGCCGGGTAGATGGACGCCCACATGTGCTGGAGGCTTGAACCTCTTTTCCAAAAGCTGCATTAACAAACTCTGGTACACAGCGACGAGGTAGGCCGTGTTCGTCATAGCAAGGGTCAGGAATCGGATGCTGTTGCTGTCCAGAGAAAGCCGAAGATGTAGAACTTAGCAGCCCAGGAAAAAACGTGATGAGGAAAAGTTGAAGCATCTTCAGAAGAAAAACAGCCCTGCAGCATAAGAAGAAAAACGTTATTAGATCGACATGCTTTCATTTTGTAGGATATAGCAACACCAATTGATGATGACAGTATTTTGATTTGTGATTAGTAAATTTTATATATTGATTGAGTCGTAAAAAATTTGAAAAGCAATGCGGACCAAAAAAAAATACTTAGCTTTGCCAAGTGTTTTCAGCTGGGTTACATGTTACAGGCTTTCAGAGTCATCATATTGTTTACTTACATACCCTTAGCACTGTGGCAATATTTCAAAGTATGAGTTCATCATAAGCCCTACTTTAGCCAACATTTTTTTTTTGGTTTTGGATGGAAGAAGGTTTACAAACTACCAGGTTTTGTATTGCTGTTCCTTTTCTATATTGACATACAAACAAAATGACAAAGTTACCATGTTACTTAGTGAATGACGCTACAAATGCCCCCCCAAATCGAGATCAGTAGTACAACTATCAGTCCTTCGACTCACGCCAGAGTGCTAGGTGTAATCCTGATATATGTAAAAAAGAGGAAAGGACAGGAAAGGGAGTTGGTGCAAAATGTCCACTAATATGTATAGGGAATTGTATAAATTCTCTAGGCTGATCTAGTACCCGAATGGGTCGTGTTGCTGTAATCAATAACTATAATGACAAAAAGAATAGGATGAAAGGGGGGGGTGGAGGAATTTAGAAGAAAGAATTGGGGGGATTGGGAAAAAGGGAGGAAGTCAGCCGATTGGGCTTAAAGGGATTACTGTAGGCAACACTGTAATGATCAATTTATAAGGACAAGGATACGTTTAAGTAAATTTATTTGTATCAAAAATATAAAAATAGGCATTAAATAGTACAAATTACATGAAAGATGCGGCGGTGGCCAAAAAATGTGGCTACCTTGAAAAAATACAATTAGACACTAGAATTTGTGGACAGGACAAAGACAAACATTTAACAATGAACGTGATCCGGACACGTAGTGTTCAGACCAATCATGTGTTGACACTCATGAATAATTAATGAAATTTAATGCAGTAATCAAATAATAAAAATAAGGGGGGACAGTAAGTACCCACTCTGCATAAGTCAATGGAGTGTCAATATGTAATGATGGGGCTGAACACTGGCTTGATGGAGGACAGGAGGTATGAGGGGTAGGTAAGTAGGGGTGGATGTACACGGACCATGCGTGTATTGTTGGTCGACTTTAGCGCTTGATGGTTTGTTAGTTCACAAGGAGTTCAATATTCAGAAGTTTTTGCGATAATTGAAATAAGTTAAATTATGATGGTTAGTACAAAAAATATAGAACAACTTGATATTGATCGCTTGTCAATGTGACATTTGGAAGAGCACTAGTAACTTGCTTAGTATTGGTTAGTATGTATGAGTATGCCAGTCGTTAGTACTAGGAGATGAATATTTACTAAGCAATAGTGATCTAGTGCGCCATCAGGAGATAAGCAGGAGCAGTCATGCACAGGGAAAAGTCCAGCCCGTATTGATACAATGAACCGAACACCAGACTCAAAAATAGCGGCTGGTAAGAGTAATGTAAAATAACATAACTGACCATCCCAAGAGGGGGAGGCTAATACATTACCAGTCCGCTGCGTCTGGAGTTTGAAGGACAAGTCCATCCATGTGGTGCAGCTTTTGTATAGGCTGCTCTGGTGCTAGGCTTGTTGCTGGCTAGTTGGTTGTGATTTGTGGCGGATGGATCGCATTGGCCGACTTACAAGCGGCGCCTGAGACCGGGAGCCGTTATACAGCACAGAGGCAACATCAAGCGGATTGTGTCACTAAGGGACGAACGCACCCCACAGGATTTGGCATGGTGTGATACTCATGTGACAACTGCAAATCACAACCAACTAGCCAGCAACAAGCCTAGCACCAGAGCGGCCTATACAAAAGCTGCACCACATGGATGGACTTGTCCTTCAAACTCCAGACGCAGCGGACTGGTAATGTATTAGCCTCCCCCTCTTGGGATGGTCAGTTATGTTATTTTACATTACTCTTACCAGCCGCTATTTTTGAGTCTGGTGTTCGGTTCATTGTATCAATACGGGCTGGACTTTTCCCTGTGCATGACTGCTCCTGCTTATCTCCTGATGGCGCACTAGATCACTATTGCTTAGTAAATATTCATCTCCTAGTACTAACGACTGGCATACTCATACATACTAACCAATACTAAGCAAGTTACTAGTGCTCTTCCAAATGTCACATTGACAAGCGATCAATATCAAGTTGTTCTATATTTTTTGTACTAACCATCATAATTTAACTTATTTCAATTATCGCAAAAACTTCTGAATATTGAACTCCTTGTGAACTAACAAACCATCAAGCGCTAAAGTCGACCAACAATACACGCATGGTCCGTGTACATCCACCCCTACTTACCTACCCCTCATACCTCCTGTCCTCCATCAAGCCAGTGTTCAGCCCCATCATTACATATTGACACTCCATTGACTTATGCAGAGTGGGTACTTACTGTCCCCCCTTATTTTTATTATTTGATTACTGCATTAAATTTCATTAATTATTCATGAGTGTCAACACATGATTGGTCTGAACACTACGTGTCCGGATCACGTTCATTGTTAAATGTTTGTCTTTGTCCTGTCCACAAATTCTAGTGTCTAATTGTATTTTTTCAAGGTAGCCACATTTTTTGGCCACCGCCGCATCTTTCATGTAATTTGTACTATTTAATGCCTATTTTTATATTTTTGATACAAATAAATTTACTTAAACGTATCCTTGTCCTTATAAATTGATCATTACAGTGTTGCCTACAGTAATCCCTTTAAGCCCAATCGGCTGACTTCCTCCCTTTTTCCCAATCCCCCCAATTCTTTCTTCTAAATTCCTCCACCCCCCCCTTTCATCCTATTCTTTTTGTCATTAGGTGTAATCCTGAAGTCTGACCTCTCCTTTTGGCCTACATCAAATCACTGATTAAATCTTGCTGTCTCAACCTTCATAACATATCCAAAAAAATACTCTACTTCCTAACTAACGACTCCACAAACCAATAATTTACTCCCTGATTATCTCTCGTCTTGACTATTGCAACTCCCACCTCAATGGCCTACCTGTACATAATCTATCCCCCTTCAGTCAATCGGGAATGTCCCTGTCAGAGTCATCCACCTTTCCAACCATTTAGTGCCCACTAACCCTCTCCGCCGATCCCTTCTTTGGCTTCCACTCACCCAACACATAAACGTCAGAACCCACCGACAAAGTTAGCCACAACTATGCTCCATACTAAATCTCGTCTCAAAATACCAACCAAAATTCTTTGCTCTTCCCAAGACCTCCTGCTCTCTAGCTCCATTGTCACCTCCAGGACTTCTGCAGAGCCTCTCCCTTCCTCTAGAACTCCTTACCTCAATCTATCTCCTACCCTATCAACCTTTAGGCGATCCCCGAAAACCCATCTCTTCTGCCTCTAACTAATTATCTGAACTTTTACTTTTTCCATCAGCTTATCTTTTACATGACTTGATCCTCCTTCCTTTTATACCCCTGATCCCTCTTGTATTGAATTGTATTTTAGCTGTACGGTCTCCCTTTATTTTGTAAAGCACTGCACAAACCATTGGGGCTATACAAATTCTGTATGCTAATAATAATAATCCAGACATGCCCCTTTACTCTTCAGTGGTAGTACATTTTTAAAGCTCATAGTTTTGATTTCTTTATCAACAAATGTTTAGGGCCAGATTCACAGAAGAGATACGACGGCGTATCTCGGCCGCCGCTGGGTGGAGTTTGCGTTGTTTTCCTGCGTCGGGTATGCTAATGAGCATTTACGGTTTTCGCGTTCGTTACGTCGTCGCTAGTAATTTTTTCCCGTCGCAAATTTACACCTGCTTTAACATGGCTTAACTTTAGTCGAGCCATGTTAAAGTATGACTGTCGTTCCCGGGTCGAATTTAAATTTTTTTTTGTTTTGGCGTAAGACGTCCAGGAATACGAATGGACGATACGCACGTCGCCGTTCTAAAAAATGACGTCACATCGCGCAAAGCACAGCGGGAATTTCCAAACTGAGCATGCGCAGTACGTCCGGCGCGGGAGCGCGCCTAATTTAAATGGTACACGCCCCATTTGAATTGGGCGGGCTTGCGCCGGACGTGTTTACGATACACCGCCGCAAGTTTACAGGTAAGTACTTTGTGGATCAGGCACCTACACTGAAAACTTGCGGCGGTGTAACGTAAACGGGTTACGTTGCGCCGTTGCAAAGGTACGAGAATCTGGCCCTAAGTAGCTGATTCTTCGCCTATGGATAGGTTCATCTTTCCCTCTAGAAAATCTGACCAAAGCAGAAGGCATGTACTTACTGTGGTTCCATCCTCAGGACTTAGCAGCAATGTAGGGGTTGGAGGATGGAAGCACACTGCGCAGTAAGGGACACACGCATCTAACATTACCAGAAGTGTTGAATGCCGATGAGAGTGACAGAGTCTGCAGTGCTAGAATGGAGCAAACATAAGAGACTTGGCTGCTGGAGAGATTAGTATACGACTTCTTAGGCAGGCAACCGGCCTTTTGTTTCGAGGCCAGTTCCCTGCCTCGAAACAGGATAGGTTTCCATTGCCGTCCTCCTGAAAATAGTAATCTGATGATTTTTTTGAAGCATCCTATGTTTCAGCTAGCAAAGTCAAAATTAAGTCACAAATAGGCATACTTGTTTGGAAGTCATTGACTCAGAAAAGTCATTGGATTAGCCAGACAACTAATAATTCTGGAAGAAGAGTTCAGCAATAGCACCCTGCAAATATCCCCATCTAAAGATTTCCTTCAAATCTTGTGTAAAGCAATCTTTTTTTTTTTTTTAAAGGCTCAATCCAGTCAGACGTGAACAATTTGCATTTAAACTGACTCAGGGGACACAGCGTGCCTGCTGAAAGGCTCTACATTTCACTCAGCATTCATTTTTTTGTAGCAAGCCTCAGATAATACAAACCATTATGCTAAGCGATTCAAGCAATGCTATGTCTCTGAGACTATAGTAGCACCTACCCCTACACTCCGAAGTGTCAAAGATTTGACTTTGCAGAGAATCATGTAACAAGAGGCTGCAGCCTTTCCCAGAGGTCATGTAGGACGCTAACACTTCTTAAATATATTGGCCCAGATTCAAGAAGCACTTGCGCCCGCGCAACCATAGTTGCGCGGCGCAAGTGCTTACTTGCTCCGGTGTAACGAGTGCTCCTGATTCAGGAACCTTGTTACACCGAATGCAGCCTAGGATGTGACAAACATAAGCCTCCTTATGCCTTCACATCCCAGGCTGCATTCTTGCGTTGGCCGCTAGGGGGCGCGGCCTTTGTGATCGGCGTGTAGTATGCAAATTGCATACTACCACCGATTCACAAAAGTTGCGCGGGCCCTGCGTACGCAAGGTACGGAGTTTCCGTACGGCGCCTTTAGCATAAGGCTGCTCCTGCTAATAGCAGGCGCAGCCAATGCTAAAGTATAGCTGCTCCTCCCGCCCGTGAAATTTAAATTTCACGTCGTTTACGTAAGTGAACCGTGAATGGCGCTGAACGCCATTCACGTTCACTTAGAAGCAAATGACGTCCTTGCGACGTCATTTGCCGCAATGCACGTCGGGAAAGTTTCCCGACGGAGCATGCGCTGTTAGCTCGGCGCGGGAGCGCGCCTAATTTAAATGATTCCCGCCCCCGGCGGGATCATTTACATTAGGCGCCCTTACGCAGGGCTAATTAGCATAGCGCCCGCGCAATTTACGGAGCTACTGCTCCGTGAATCGCTGGGCAAATGGAAATATTTGCGTGGGCGCAGAGAAAAATCTTTGCTCTTTGCCCACGCAAATATTGCTCCATTCTACCTGAATCTGGGCCATTGAATGTTGTGGAAAAAAAAATTCCAACTAAACTTTTAGTTACATCAGATCTACACATTCTGGGGTAGATTCAGGTAGAATGGCTTAAATTTGTGCGGGCGTAGCGTATCTCCGATACGCTACGCCGCCGTAACTTAGTGAGGCAGGTTCTGTATTCACCAAGAACCTGCGCCCTAAGTTACGGCGGCGTAGCGTAAGTCTGTGCCTAAATCA